>NC_053411.1:19176221-19249000 GCF_016859285.1 Xiphias gladius
AACACCGTGAGTGACATGGGAACCTGAAGATTGGGAATTTCCAACAACAACAGAAAAGGTTCCAGGAGACTGATATGAAAGGACCTCTAGACTGGTGAATTGAAAACTGGATCTTGTCCTCCGGAAACTGGAGGCTGACGGGTTGAGCTATCACACGAGACGGTGGGTGGAACAACCTGGGCTCTAGCACGAGTATGCTTCCTATTTACTATGGTGGTGGACCGACAGGGGGAGTTAGAGTTTGGAAGAGAGACTGTGGTCATTACTGTGGGGGAAGTAGAGTCTGTGAGTGTGCTGGATGATGAAAGTCACATGCCTGGGTTAATTAGACTGTTTGTGAAGAACATTCGAGAACCCAGTTGGTTTAGATGTAAAGGGACAGTTTACATCCTTTTAAGTGTAAAAGGTACTTTTAGGTGTATTACAGTAAACAAAAAAAAAAACACACTATGTTCACAAATCAATCACACAGACAGATACCTTTGATCCACAAAGCGCTGCCATCATGATCCCCCTCATCTGCCATCATGGCGATGTGTCCCGTCCTTTAAGATGAAGAAAGAGTCTGACAGTCCAGAGTCCGTAGATTCAGATCATCACAACGGTCTTACAAATAATAAATATGCTCAAATACACAAAACTTGCCTGTAGCCATGTTAGCAGCCATATGAGGCTTTCAATAGCATGCTGAAAATAACTCGGACAGATTAAACCTTTGGTTAAACTACTTTTTTGAAAAGTAAACTTTTTGTGGTGTGCATATAGAGACATATTCATACATGTTTCCCGGCATGTTTGGTCCATCTGGTCATATATTTTGGGCTGGGACTGGGTGGATTGGGTACAGGTCTACAAACCTGGACTCTAAGCCACACTGATTATGTGGCTAAATAAGTACGTAACTGGAAATAATATATAATATTGACAAGAGTTCTCTGCACTGTAATAATTACCGTCAATTGTATTATCGTCATAAGTAAAGTACACGTTTTGTTGTTTTCTTTTTGTTTTTGGGTTTGCAGTCCAGTTACAGCTGTGGATTAATTTAGCTACTACAGTTTCCAGAAAGGTTTTACAAATACATCTAGAAAGAAAAAATGTCACAGATTGGTAGAAATATAAACTAAGTTGGCAGTTTATCAGGAACACCCAGCTAAAGCTAAGGCAGTCGAATACAACGTTCCTTCAATAAATCCTCCTTCAGGAAGATTACAATGCTGAGTTTGTGTTAAAACGTTTTCAGAGAGTTGCTGATTCAACTGATTTTGGAGGATGCAGTTTGTGTGCTGTTGAATTGCATTGTGTTATATACAGACAGGTTTTTCGATTCTATTCTATCTATCTATGAGACACTTATCTTGTTTTAATGAATCTGATTCTTAGTAATTTCGAGAAAACATAGTAAAACAATTACAAACCTTGCACAAGAAAATAATTAAGTATAATAAAATCATCATTTTTTCTAAAAAGTGTTTCTCTCAGATTAGAATTTCTTTACAAAATGATGAAACCAAGCATCTGTTAAAATTGACCGCAATTCTAAATTGACTGTATCTCAGAACTAATTCAAAGAAGGATTCATTTAATTAAACACTGACAACAAATGAAAGAAAAAAGTCCGAAAATTTTCCTCACTTGTTTAAGTCGCTGTAGAAACCGTCGAGGAGGAGAGAAGAAGAAACAACAGGTTGTTTTCTGAACCCGAGTCGTTTTCTGTCAACCTTCTCCAGAAACAAGAAACTCTGGTTTATTATAGTTTCCCTCCTCTCCTTCCTCCTGCCCATCATTTCTGAAAATCTATATAAAAATGTCCAGTCATCACTGTAAAAAATTCATCTGGATCCAGTTCAACATTTCATAACGTTTCTCGCATGTTCAAATCTCTGCTGAAAGATTTTAATTTCTCATTGTCCGGTGAATCACCACAGGATTTAACAAAACTTCCCTTTTATTCTAACATGTTTTTCCGGAGAGTAAACTGATTCTCAGTCACCACTTCCTCAAATGTGAACCAGCTTGGGTTTAAATCCACCTCTAAAGAGGAATACAAGTTCACAAATGCATCGATTTAACCTTTAACACTAAGTGACCATCGTATCTCTCTAATATTACTCATAATTCCTCTGTAACCTGACCCTCAGTTGAACCAGACAGGGCTGTAGTCGGGTTGGGGGAGCCCTGGTTCAATGATGTTGGGGGGGACAGTTTGACAGGAACACAAACACCAGATCCAGATGAAGGATCATGTTGCTCTGTAAAACCTGGATGTGGAAATAAACAGCTGGTTGATAACCAGTTCAACGTGTCAACTTAAAAGCTGCTTATATGTCAGTGCCGTGTTCACTACTTGTTTCTGCTGAAAACTAGTGGACAAAAACACCAGTTATTGCAGGTTTAAGATTAATATTAAAATTCTGTGAGTGTGAATGAAACTGCCCTTTAAGAATAAAGTCAAATTCCTGGAATTAAAATCTCTCTTTTACCAATGTCATCAAAATTCTGAGATATACAGAATAAGTCATCCCCCAGAAAGTAAAAATTCAACATTCGTCATTGACATTTAATATACTGGTTATAATCCTCACATGTGGCCGTCCAGGTGCAGCTACGTTTACTGTAAAGTTTTATGAGGACAGTGAGAAGCAGGTGACGCTCAGCTCTGCTCTTCTTTGAGGTTTTTTGTGTCGTAAGGTCGCACCGGTCCTCAGTGACCTCCGGGCCCGCCACAGCTGATGTCAGAGGTCATCCTTCGGTGAGGTCATCGTTGAAGTGGAGGAGGATGGCGGGGGCGAAGAGGTCCTGGTCCAGTCTTAGCTGTTCCAGCTCGTGGTCGTCGTCGGGGACGTTGTTCTCGCTGAGCGTCCTGCTCATGTCCAGGCTCGCTCCGTCATGTTTCCAGGTGTAGCTGGAGGCGTGAGAGTTGTAGCGCAGGTAACGCTGGAGGATCTCGGCCAGAGTCTCCTCTGAACACACCTGAGGAGCAATGCAAGAAAATCAGGTCTCCGGAGCTCTGGGTTTATCAAGAAAGATAAAAGTAAAGATCCTTCACTTTTACTCACCAACTTGAGAATAAAAACTATGTAGCAAATTTCTTACACCTTATTAATCCTCTGAAATTAAACTGAGCTCCAAAACAGTGGTGGAAAAAGTACTCAGATCCTTTGCTTAAGTAAAAGTACCCATAATATCATCGTGTAAAAATACTCCAAGTCCTGCGTTCAAATTGAACCTAAGTAAATGTACAGGTGTAACATCAGCAAAATGTAATTCATGTATCAGCAACAAAAGTCCGGGCTCTGCAGAAAACTGTCTCCGGTGACTGATACCGGACACTATTAGATTGTTGGTAGTTTCCGCCCGCCTGCAGTCTTTGTACTAAGCCAGGCCAAAAACCTCCCCAGACCCTGCAGACGGTGACGGCCTTCAAGCCTCCGATACCCAGAGTGCACCTTGTGTGAACAGCTCACCTGTAGTCGCTGCTCCTGCGATGTCAGCGTGTTGACGACTCGTATGCACCTGGTTTTAGCCGTCAGCAGTCCCACCACGTAGCGCTGGTCTCTCCACCAGGGCCCACCGACGTCGCTGGCCCAGTCGGAGCGAGGGCCGGTGGGGGGAACGTGCACGAAGCGCCCCCTGGGGGTGTAGTACCTCACACAGTGAGTCAGTGGATCCACATATTTCAGGACCTGAGGACAGAGGACAGATAAAAGCAGGTAGAGCCAGCATCGGAAAGTAACCAAGTACATCTACTCCAGTATTGTGTATAAATGGCTAAAATACCTGAGTATTTCCATCGTCTGTTACTTTATAGTTTTGCTCCACTAAATTTCAGAGAGAAATTTTGTACTTTTTTACTGACAGCTGGAGTTATCAGTTGCTTTTAAGATAAGGATTTTACATTAAAAATACATGATAAAATTATATAATACCACACATTTGTAAAGATTAAACCTGTGGTCTTGGCCTTGTGACCACCTACAAACACGCCCTCTGTAATTGGGACCTTTGTCTCGTGTCTCAGTTGTTGTCAGCTCCACCAAAGAGACATTTCTCCTCCAAACCTTTCACCTGGTTTCATTTCAAAAACCGTTTGGTTATTCCACAATTCAGAATCTAAAAGCTGAAACCAGATCAGTGAATCGGAACTCAGTTTTTTCTTCTATCGTCTCCCATGAATCACCTGACGACCCCTCAGGTTTATCAGGTGTCCCTTTGGAGGGGCCCGAGCCCTAGGTTGGGAACCAGTGGACTAGTCAGATGTCAGTTATAGGAGACGGTTTACTGTGGAGTTACACTTTGGTGATACTACTTCCATACTGCAGGACTTTTACTTTGGGTCGGGTATTTTCAGACGGTGGTTTTGGTTCTTTTACTGTAGTAGTCAGGAGCAGATCTGAGAGCCGCTGATTGGTTTTTAGCGCTCACGTCTCTGGTTTCGGGGTCGAACCAGCAGCTGATGTCCTTTCCCGCACACTCCATGATGGGTAACAGCAGCGCATCACCTGCAGGGACGGGGAAAGATGTGGGCCAGATTCATATGAACCATGCCGTACACAGCAGGTACGTATCCCACCACTCTGCCACTTCCTTTAATCTTCATTTTACTTGTACAGCTGCTGCAGCACACAGGCAGCCTGTTGTTGGATTGTAATTACCGATGTATTCGCTTGCGAACAGCATTTTTATACACTGATTTGCAGTAGCGGAAGAAGGATTCGGATCCTTTACTGGAGTAAAAGTACCAACACGGGATGTAAAAATACTCCATTAGGAGTAAAGTTATTGTTAATGATGCATGTGGTTGGGCAGGAAGATGACACATTTAAAAGGAGGAAAAAAAAAACTGCCTCGAAATAGTATTCAGGTGAAGTAGAGTAAGGATATACGAAGGCCCACTTGCATGTGTTTTACTGCGGTTTACCTGTGTGGCTCACCTTTGTACCGGGTCATCAGGGGGGTCAGGTCGCACACTTTGCCCAGAAACGACACCCAAAGGTCGTCAGCGGTGTTGTGAGCCGCCACCTCAGCAGGGGTGAAGTACTTCGGCCTGTCCATCACCTGCAGACCCCTGAGTCGCGTCAAAACCGGGTCCCGTCCGCTCGGTCTGTCGCTGCGGTGTTGTCACGTTACTACGGAAACAAGGACCGAGGGGGCGGGGCCGCTGACGTCAAATAAGCGCTTAAGTAAACGAATGTTAATATCGGATATTAATTGATCATTGAACAAAAATAATCGAAGAGTATTTTTTTATATTGTGAATTCAAAGAGCCCAAGATCCAACCAAGATCCATCCATCTGATTGTAATGATTTCAATGGAAAAATGTCTTCTTCATAGTTAAACGATTACTTATATTTACTCTTTTTCTGTATGTTTGGTATGTTAAAGTAATCTGCCTTTATTTTCTAGTATTTATTTATGTATTATTTATTTGATAATTTAAGACATTTTGCTTGTCCTGTCTTTTTTGTTTCCTTTTATAAGATTTGATGGTAGCTTCCATTTGCGCTGTCAAACACTTCGGTTTTCATGAAATGGAAATTTGTTTTGATTCATAAAATGAATATGTTGATATTGTGTGTTGTTATATTTGTGTATGCTAAATGCTTTGATCAATATAAAATAAAAGAATAATATTAAAATAAATACAAATAAGATGTAAATTCACTATATTTGGAGTGAATATGTATAAATAGATTAGCAGTGACATGCATGAATGCTGAATATTATATAATCAAGCATAACGCGAAAAATAATACGAACACGTATGTGTTCAAAAAACATTAAAAAACACATGTGACATATGTACAACAGAATACAGTAGTTTAACAGTTATGTTTCTCTTAAATCAACTTAACATATTCAAAGGCGCTTTATCGCCATGAAAGTTTGAAAAACATTGTTTTTGCCCCTCTCGCGCTGATAGAGCGCCTCGCTCTCTCTCCGTGCTCTCCCTGTGTCTCTCTCCCTCTCTCTCTGGAATGTATCACACGTGGCAAAGATTCACTTTCTTCGCGTTTCACGAACTTCACTGCTACGACAAAAATCACCGCCGACTCGTCTCCATTTGTCGTCCTCCGATTGGCTCGTGCGGGGTGTCTCCGGCGCTCCGATTGCTCGGCGTCCCCGTCAATCAGAGCCTGCAGCTCTTCTCGTTGGCTGACGCGGAAAAAACGGGCGGCCTCGTGTTTTTTCTGGCTCGTGTTGACATCCTTGTGATCTGGAAGATTCGAGGTGCGGAGTGTCGCGAGATTTTAAAGGCCGTTAGGAGGTCGGAGCGTCGCTGATGGAGTGAGGGCGATAAAGGAGGAAAAGAGGAATAAAGCGACGGTTTACAGTCTGAACAGAGCCGTCAACGTCTTTAAAAGGACGCCATGTCTTCCCGTAGTCTTCTCTGCCTGCTGGCTCTCGCTCTCTTCCAGTGCTCTGTGTCGGCCGAACAGCGGAGGCTCTCTCCAGGTAAGGCCGCTCTAGAGGGTCTCCTGCCCCGCCAGGGGGACCACCATGTCCCGGCGGAGCTGTCCGGCTCTGGTTCTCTTAGCTCACTGTTGCCGTTTACTTTTTGTTCACCTTTAAGTCTTACTAACGGTTTCAATAGGAGCATACAACCTGGGACGTGTTAAAGGTGCTTTTGTGAAGTTTTAAATGGTAGAGACAACACTAGAGCTCCAACTTCCTAACTTTTAACGTAGCCAGGAGGCTAATTAGCAGGAATTCAAGTCAGTAACGTTTATTTTGAGTATCGTATATAGAGCGGAAACGATCGGTCAAATAGTTGAACGACAGAAAATGAATCAGCAACGTTTTCATAATTGATCAATCATTGAGGTGATTTTTCAAGAAAAAAGACAAGACAAAAGTGTTAATTCAGGTCTTCCTTTTACATATGTGACAGTTAGATGAGTACATTATGTTTGAATTGTTTTTTGGACAAAACAAGCTACTTGGAGACATCAGCTTGAGCTTTGGGAAATTCAAATTACTTTATAAGCCAGTTAGATTAGAACCAGTAATGTTAATCGAGAAAATAATTGGCAGATTAATCGGTAATGATAATAAATATTAATTGCAGCCCAAATCGTATACTGGTCTATTTTTTCCATTGATTTTTTTTTAAATAATTTTCATTTTTAAAATGATTCGTGGTGTCTTTACACTACAGCTACATCTAACAATTACTGTCATTATCATTATTCTGCTGATTATTTTTTCCTTGAATTGTTTAGTGCATGAACAATCTAAAATGATTAACCGATAGTAAAAACTTGAATAGATTTTCTTTGGTAACTTCTTTGCTTGTCAGAGTTTACATAGTGGGGAAAAATAAACCGCTGGCTGAAATAAACAGGGATTCATTTCTGATTTTCTAATTCTAATCTTTATGAATCATGGTCTTGTTGTTTTTCCTGCCTTTAAAATCTTATTTTTAAAGACTAGGTCAAACGTGGCCCCTTAAGACGAAATGTTAACCAGCAGTCACTTCCAAGACATTTCCAAGCTGCTGCTCTGCTGCTGAAATCCTGATTTTTAAAACCATGACGTCGTCTGACAGAATCACCAGACACAAAAGTTAAACACAATGGCTGAGCTGTGATTTCAGGTATAGGAGACACATAGTAGTGTGTGCCTGCTGAGGGAAAGACCCACCTCATGCTCGACGGGTAAATACTGCGGACTCTCTTCTACGGAGACTAGCAAAGGTTTGAACGAAAAAGTAGCTTGGTTTGTCGCTAGGTTCTTTTGTGAAGAAAAGTCGCTAAAAGGGTCTGAAAAGTCGGTAAATGTAGCAACAAAGGCGCTAATTTGACTTCACTGCCTGTAAACGGCCCCCTGATGACGTAATAGAGACTGTTTGCTCCCACTCATTTTGAAAGAGCAACAACTAATGGGGAAACTCCAACACTCGGCCGGTTGACCATTGGTGTCACTTCATCACTCCTTCACTCACTCACTTCCTCAGACATTCATGTTTTTGGGGCTGGCCCCGCCGTTGTGGTCCAGCCAACGGACGACTCCGGTGAAATGTAATCCCAAAGGGGTTACATTTGCCACAATGTTAAGACCAGCAAAAATGAGAAAAAACTGAGGTGGTGACCTGCCAAGACTGATAGTGATATCACTGAATTTTATAACCATATTGCTGATTTAATGTGGATTGGTCACATCTGGCTGATACCTGACCTACTTAGCAAAGTCACTGTACATTTCTGGTGGATCCAGTTTTCTGTAATTAAATTGTGCAGTTGGTTGATTTTTTTTGAGTGAGAACTCTGTGAAACCAGCCAAAAGCTGCCTCCCTCGCATTCAGAGCCTTCACCCAGTTCACCAGCAGGGAACTCAACTTTCCAGACTCCTCGTTCCTGACCTCCAAATCACTGCCCACAGAGCCTATATTCTAATCACTGCCTACAGTGATTAGAATATAGAAATAAAAATGAAATCTGATTGACAGATTACGATCTTTCTACATTTTTACCAGGGATTTGTTACAATCTCAGACATACCGGTACATGGTGTTTTCCCATCAATATCACCTGACACTGATACATGTGTTTGTCATTATTAAAGTCGATTTTAAACTAATCACCATGTTAGTTTTATTTTCGTCTGTTGATACATTTACAGGTTTGATAGGTGACTGTTCCAAACAGGGATAATATTGGCGGTAGATGTTTATAAATCACCACACATTAAATATTGGTGTGCTCTTAATGATATTTTTGTGATGTGAATCATTTAGTCAGAGCTTTTATTACAACGACAGTCATATAGTAATGAAACAGAAAATACGTGTAATATTTTTTCATTTTATTATATCCATCACAGTTGGATGTCTAATGTTGTGATGGTTGTTTTTGTAAATTTTTTGCTGTTTCATAAACTAAACCCAAAGACACTGTTTTTAAAAAGGAAAAAAAAAAAGTACACTTTAAAATACAAACCTGCAGGATATGATTGACTGATTTTCTGATTGTGGTTCCAGTAGGCTTTTATTTATTTTTTTGTTCTCAAGAGTGTGCGTGAAAGACAAAGTGTGAGAAAATGTACTAAAATCACAAACAAATCCTTAATATGTAGAAATATACAGTTGGCTTTGAGGCACAGGTCGATTTGAATCGTTTCCTGTTAGTACAGTACAGAGAGAGTGTTTATTTCTTGTCAATGTAATGAAGAATTGACTGACATTTACTCCCAATTACTGGATTCACTGAAATGGAATCCGGTAGCTGTTCAAACACACAGCTTCATGTGTGTTTGAACAGCTGTGTGTCTGTTGTTTGGGGTTTGTTGTCCAACACTTGGACAGCAGATTAGTCAGCAGGAGCCCTACATTGTTCTTAGGAAACTGACAAAACATTCTCAGTTTGGTATCACACAGTCGTCTTACTCAGACGGAGAATCTCAGTAATGTTTGGTTCAGACTGAAATATGTCTGTAGTGTCGAGTGTCAAAAACACGTTGATATCAAATGTCTGGTCAGATTGATCTCGGTGACTCTTTGATCAAATAGGACCTGATTTAAATCATCGTTTCCACATGATTCCATCATGAAGTCGCAATTACACCACTCTGCAGAGGGCTTTTAATCTGCAACGACGGCTGCAGGAATTGGTTCGAAGTCGTTCAGGGTGTAGATGAGAGCTTGGCTCGCTTCCCCGATCCTTCTGCCTTTCTTTGTCATTTATCATCGTAAACTAAATATTGTTGGGGCTTTGGACTATTGGTCAAACAAAGCAACATATTTAAAGACCTGATGTTTGGCTGCGCAAAATCGTGATGGGGATTCTTTTGTCAATTTTTTGATGTTTCAGAGACCAGATGATTAATCGATTTAATTAAAACAATAATCGACAGATCAACTGATAATGAAAACAATTCTTATTTTCCACTTCTAATTTTTCATTAAAAAATGTTTTTCTTCTTGCCCTGTCATTTGTGCTGAAGAGATTAGTCCCTTTACGAAAATTTCATTACAACAATTTTTAATAATTGAGTATTCAGATTGATCATTTATCAGCAAAAATGCCAACTATCCTCTGGCTGTAGCTTCTAAAATGTCTCGTATTTTCTGCTTCTCTGTTTCATATCAGTAAAATGAATATCTGTGGGATGTTTCACTCATTTTCACAGTTTTCTGACTTTTTTGCAGCCTTATTTGCTACATAATTGGGTTATTTTTCTTTATAAATCCTTTAAACTAGTGGGATAATAAATCCTACATCACATGAACACATCCCACCTCTCATTCACTATTTGAGGCGTTTGTAGAGTCCTGCAAGACAGTGATCCATCCTTTTTTTTAACAGCCATGTTGCCACTGTTGAATGATATTGGTCCACACGAGAAGCTGGGAGTAGATCCTCAGGATATTTAGGGAAGTTTTATTACAAAGATGAAATCAGAGTTGGTTTCTCCACTTCGCTGCAGTGAATGAGTCTATTATTGGTCACAGAGACTCTCAGGCTTAAACACATGTTAGTGGCAGATTGAGGGAAACCTGCAGAGACATAGGACAAGGAGAGTGTTTGTCACCAAGCACTCTGCTTTCACCTCCTCCTCTCGTCTCGTACCTCCTCTGCTGCTGTACTGTTTTTGCCCCCCCTCACCTCTTTACCCCTCCTGAGGTATTTCTGAAGAATTTCACTCTCCTCAAATTCCTCATAAGCCCGGAGGAGAGGAGGAGGAGTTAGGAGAGGAAAGTGACGACAGACTGTGGAGACGATCGGTTCTGTTGGTCATTTTTAATGAGGTGCTTTTTTTAATTATAGCAACTTTGTTTTGCAAAGTAAAGATAAGTGATAAGAGTGATAAGTACCAGGGATTAATTAGTTTTTAGAAAAGCAAAAAAAAAAAAAAAAGTTTGGAGCTTTTAGAAAAAGAAAAACTGATCACACAGTGAGTGTCAAGTGTTTTTAGTGGGGAAAAAAATGACCGATCATCCGTCATGTAAAGTGTCATTGATTGATTTTATTTTGATTGAATAAATGATGGTGTCATCACTCATCACTTTATCTGTTTGTGTTCATAGAAAATCTGCTGGTAATCACCGCGGCAACAGAGGAGACAGATGGCTTCAACCGCTTCATGAGGACAGTCACAGAGTTCAACTACACTGTGAAGGTAATACACACACACACAAACACATCAAGGGCTAAATGCACAGCTCTGTTAACTGATTGTGTTGGATGGATCTACTGCAAACTCCACAGCATGCTGATGGGACTGATGGAAAATACGGTCTTAAGATCCCATCTGTTCCTACCACTCTGTGAATCTAAGGCAGATCCGTCAGTTCTTTCGATAAACGACTGCACTGAGAGATGACAGTTAGCCGTGTCTATTGTGGCAGGTAGATGAACACCGGGTCACCTGGACTCATGACAGTCCACGGAAACTGCAGCAGATGTTTATGTAGTTCACCTGTTCACATCACATCATAGTTTACAGACCTGTCGAGAATCGAGTCAGTTTCTTTCTGACTGAACATAGAGCTGGAAGGATTATTCACTCATCAGTTAGTCGGTGGACAGAAAAATACGTGCAGCTATTTTTTTGATCAGTTTAAGTTTGATGTCATTTTTGATGCTTCGTGTCAGTGTGTCGACATCCCAGCGTGTTATCAGGTGTGTAGGTTGAAAGGCAAAAATAATCTCTACATCGCCCACACGCTGAATCGATGCTCGACATTGTGATTCTCAGTTTCAAATAACTCAATAAATCCACTTTGTTTGGGAGTGCGTGTATATTCTTTGTTCTTTAGTCATTTTTTTTAATGAAGAATGCCAACGAGCCCAGGTGTTTCTAGTGTGATCATTTCCTGCTTTTCTCTGTTTTAAATCACAGTAAACTGAATATTTTTTTAAAACAAACTGTTTGAAGGCTGTAATTTTTCCATATATTTTGACATTTTATAGACCAAATTATTCATCAATTAGTCAAAAAAAATGACTAGCAGATAAATCAGTAGTGAAAATAATTGTTAGGTGCAGCCCTAACTGAAAATTTTTGTGTATATTGTAAAAACTCGTTTTTCACAATGTAGATATTTGACACACAAATTTCACCTTTTTACGTGTGTGTGTGGTTTTTTGCTGTGAGACAGGAGAATTAATCTGGAGAGATACAATGACTAACGGTGATGGTGGTGTGTGTGTGTGTGTGTGTGTGTGTGTGTGTGTGTGTGTGTGTGTGTGTGTGTGCAGGTGCTCGGCCTGGGCGAGGACTGGAAGGGGGGTGATGTGGCTCGGACAGTGGGTGGAGGTCAAAAGGTGAGATGGTTGAAGAGGGAGCTGCTCAAACACTCTGACAAGAAGGACATGGTCATCATGTTCGTGGACAGGTAACAACCGTGTGTGTGTGTGTGTGTGTGTGTGTGTGTGTGTGTGTGTTCCAAAATCGATTTCATCCACCTGTCCATGTTTTGTGTTAGTCTCTCCCGTCCCTTTCACTGCCTCTGTGTTGTGTCTCTGCTTGTATTCACCTCGTTGTTCTCATTTTTCACTCATTCACATTCACATTTCACACATTTTCTTTCTTCCATGAGAAATCTGACTCACCTGTCCTACTTGCACACACACTGGACAAAGGTTTGGTTACAGAAGTAGGGAGCACCATGATGTTGGTTATCCATAAATATTAGTCATTTTCAACAAAGACAGAAGAAATGTTGCATGAATTGCTCTATAGTCAGTGCACTAACCCCACTTATAATCACCCGTACAGCAGTTTTATCGATAGAAAACTCACTTGATGAAAGTTTTTGCATCTCGGCTAAAAAGATCAAGGTTCTTTACTGCCTTGTGTGTGATCGATGCTCCTTTCTGGTGTTTTAAGGAGAGTAACAAATCAAAATATGGATTTAAATATTTTTTAAACTTGAAAAACATGTACAACATTCATGTTAATTTTTCAAAGATTCTACTTTTCACTCAAATTGTTGAGCTGATATTATCATTTGTAATGAAAAAAACAGCATTATGTTCAAAACAACTGCACAATAGGAGTATCTTGGCTAGTGGACTTAGACTTTCAGACCCCACTGTAATTTTAAGTTTGCTGATAGAAGAATAAAGTCCAGCAGCTGGTTGTAGCAGCTGGATTTAAGGCCGTATGTAATAGTAAACGCCATGTTTTCACTCGATAGCTCTAAACTCCCCACTTGGTTCAGTTGGTCCATCTTTTACCCTATAAGCTGACTAAATTGACCATAATTTACGTCCTGTTACAGAGACGTTTCGTCACTTGAATTATAAATTCACAGAGTTAACTGACTTAACTGTGGACATGCTCTAGGAGACATGTTCAGCTGGTAGAAAAGAGACCACAGCAGAATCTGCAGACCCCTTTGTTTCCTGATTTAGGTTTTAATGAACACCTTTAACTCCATCGTGGGAGCTGCAGAGCCTCCAGTTTCCTGCAGCAGCCTGTTATTACACTGCTGATGTAACTGAGGTTTGACTGATGACAGACCTCACATGGGTGCTCACTTTCTCTTTGGACCGTCTGCTTTCAGACCAGTACGTTAATACGGAAATGTTCCTAAAAGAATGAATGAATGAAGTTTTTATTATTGTGTCATGCCTACAGCCTGCATGACCTATAAAGACAGGACAAATCCATATAAACCTGAACAGTGATGGTTATTTATTTCCAATTAATTCTATAAAAAAGTTCAAAGAACAGAAAACCGACTTGAACCACATTCTCGAGCTGCAAATAATGATTATTTTTCTTACTTTTACTTTTCAACTAATCGTCGTTGGATCCATAGGAGGTTATAAAGTAGTGAAAAAATATTGTTCGTAATTTCTCAGTCAGATTCACCAAAATGTAAAGAAATACAGACTGAAAGGGTGTGGTCCACACCTGACTTTTGGTTAGGCACTATCAGTTCATTTCTCTGACATTACTAAGACTCAGAATGCCTCATCATAATGTTTTTTGTTTTCTTAAAATACTGCCACTCTCCTCTGTCCATTCATAGACTCGTATTCACTGTGTGTTGAAAACCTGTGGACATACAGACGTGAAAGTCAGTTTATATTGAAAACTGTTCTAGAACATGTGCAGCGTCACTCACATGCAAACTGATGATGTTTCTGAGCAGCCCTGCATATTCTGAAAATAATCTCTGACATTTCTGGCTAAAACAATACTCAAAAAGTCAAAAGGCAAACGGGTTCAAAGAGTATCTGCAAAGTATTTCAGTCTTTACTGTTCTGTGCTGCAGATATCTTTATGAACTAAATGGTTTTTAAACCCTCACCTCTGTCTCCGTGCAGTTATGATGTGATCTTCGCGTCGGGTCCAGAGGAGCTGCTGTCCAAGTTTTCTCGACTCGGTCACCGAGTGGTTTTCTCAGCTGAGGGATTCTGCTGGCCCGACCAGAGACTGGCCCCCAAATACCCAGTGGTGCATTCTGGGAAACGCTACCTCAACTCAGGAGGTAAGAAATAAAAAAATAAAAAAAATTAAAAAACCCATTCCTTGTGATCACTGTCCAGGTCATTCAGCACTTTCTAGATTGGTCTGAATGTGTGTATTATAAATTTACTATTTCTCTGGAGATAAAATAGAAAGTATAGCAGCTATGAAATAAATAAATATCTACATAGAGAGGAAAACTCACTCTGTTTGTGTTCAGGTTTCATCGGCTTCGCTCCAGATCTCAGTGCGATCGTCCAGCAGTGGAAGTACAAAGACAATGACGACGACCAGCTTTTCTACACCAGGATCTACCTGGACAAGACACAGAGGGTAAACCCATACCACAAACACTCCAACAATTACAGTATAACTGACATTTTTCATTGATGAAAACCACAACTGTTGGATTCATGCCCCTTTCAGACCCGCACCCCTTTCCATTAATCTGACGGCAGTTTAACATGTCAGTCCCATATCTGAATAAACACCCTGCTCACTTTTTCTTACAGGTCGCGGAACAAGTCTAAATGAATTCATTAACATTGGCACATAGTGACATAAGATGTTTTTATGTATAGTGTGCCAACCAATCACAACAGCAGAAGATGTGATGCTTAAAAACCTGGGACCTAATCCCAGGCATCATTCAGAAGTGGCAGGTTGAACTGCAGAGAGGAATTTTCACAGGCGAAAATATTTTTAAAAAACGGCAGGAAATTTGGTTTGACGCTGTGTTCGGAGAGCTGCTCTCTCTTCACGCCGAGGGCGAGATAACTAGGCAGGTTAACAGGAACGTTAGGGTCTGATACATTATATGCAACTTCCTGTGCTGTCTAGTCCTGCCAACATATCGCATCGTACCGTGGCTTTTTCTGTATCAATCTGAATGAAACTGTTTGAATGACAACCGTCACTTAACAGCTCGACAAAGCCGGTAATTTACACATTCCATGTCTGAAAAGGGTTCAAGATCATGTGGATGATGTGTTGTGAATTGTCTCCTCAGACCAAGTTCAACATGACCCTGGATCATCGCTCCCGAATCTTCCAAAACCTGAACGGAGCTGTTGGTGAGAGAGACAGTGTGTGTGTGAGAGTGTGTGTGTGTGTGTGAGAGTGTGTGTGTGTGTGAGAGTGTGTCTGTGTGAGAGAGAGAGTGTGTGTGTGTGTGTGTGTGTGAGAGAGAAAGAGACACAGACACACACACGTTTATACTTGTATCTTTGTGAAAAGATACCAGATGAAACCTTCAGTGACATAATTCATTCCTTGGCCCGAACCCTAATCTCAACTATCACAGCTACAGACCTAACCCCAATCCTAAACTGAACCTAAACCTAATTCCAATCGGAACCCTAACACCAAGTCCTAACCCACAAACCGCCCTGTGAGGTTGTGTCAGAAAGTGACTCTCTTTCAAAATGTCCTTTTTCCTAAGGTCTAAAACTCAAATTGGTCCTCACAAAGATGCAGACACACACACGTTTTAGTTTAAATGAAACTAAGCAATAAAAAACTGGCTCTTTTACACTTATTGTTATGGGACTTATTGTTTTATAAAGCAGAACGGTTCGGATACACGTCGTTGAAAAGGCGACACCATGTGGACTCAGCGGTAAACATTATCATATTTATGTTCTGTTCAGAGTGTGCAGAGATCAGTTCAGTCATGGGACAGACAATAATGCAAAAAGTGATGGTAATATAGATTTTCTTTCACATTTACATGTGGTGTCATAATTGTTAAACGAACAGAAAAGTCGCAGAAGGAGATGGACATAAAATGACTCCAGACCAGCTCCCAGACCTCTGAGTCGACTGAGTCTTATGAGACCAGTGCTGGGAAGTTTGATTGTTGTGCTTCCTCTGCTTACCGGGGTTTGGACCTTGAAATATATAAACTTGTATTAAAAAGTGAGGATGTTTTCTAAAATACTGGATGAAGAGTTTTTATTTCTCAGCGAACGTCATCCAAACCAGCCGTTAAGAGAAAAACCCTCAACCAGATCTGTATTTGCTGTGACCCCCATTTGCCTTTAAACCAGCAACAGTTCTCCTCAGTACACCTGCACACAGTTTTTCAGGTTCTAGGCAGGAAGGTTGTTCCAGCATCTTGGAGAACCTGCATCAGTTCCTCTGCGGATTTAGTCTGTCGCAGTGTCTCCTGTCTCTTCATGTGGTCCCAGACTGACTCCCTGATGTAGGGATCAGGTTTCTGTGGGGACCAGACCATCTGCTGCAGGACTCCTTGTTGTTCTGGTGTCTGAAGACAGTCCTTTATGACTCTGGCTGTGTGTTTAGACTCGTTGTCCTGCTACAAAATGAATCTGGGATCGATCAGAGCAGAAACAGAAGCAGAACCAGTCAATAGTGTCAATAGATAAATGTTAAGTTCCTTTGGTGGAAAAGGCCTAAAACTAAAATAAACCATCACAGTTTGAGCTGTTTCTGTAAAATATAACTAAACTGAATGTCTCTGTCTGTCAGATGAAGTCGTCTTGAAGTTTGAGAGGGCAAAGGTCAGAGCGAGGAACGTCGCCTACGACACACTGCCTGTTGTTATCCATGGCAACGGACCAACCAAGGTAACCGAGCACCTACGGCGTGTGAAAGTAAACTGTTCCCAGAACCTCTGGTGTTACTACAGATGAGTCAAATCTACTGCTGGTATGTGAAGTGTTTGTATCAGAAATGAGACTAGTCTGCAGCTCAGCTGGTTTCTGAGGTTTTCACTGTGGTAGATGTTCAGTGTACACCACAGTGATTCAGACAGAATGATTTGGTTTTAAATTACAGCTCAGAATATAACTGAATAAACAACAACTGCAGGAAGCCTCTCATTAGCTAACTAACGCTGACATGTCCACTGGATGAACAGGAAAACCTCACAAGAGTCCACGTGCCTCTTTTACTGTGAGGTTTAAAAAATGTATATGACGGGGTGTAATCTATATTGATGCTTAAATCTGCTGATTTTCTGCCAAAATTGGAAAAGTTTAGGTTATTTAACAACTTTCCTTGACCTTCCACCAGGTAATTTTAGTGTGGCTCGTATCCCCAGTGCACCTTATTAAAATCATTAAAATAAGAGGCACTATTATATCATGTTCCACCAAGAATGTAATCAGTTGCCCATGTGGCCCAGCATATGTGGGGAAAAACAAAGAGCTGTATTTGGATCCAGGACCAAAGTACTAGGCAAGATTATTTATATAGCACCAGTCAGACACAATGCACTTCAAAGTACTTTACAGAGGAATAGAAAGACATTTAAGATATAATAAGATATTAAGAAAACATTAAGTATTCATTTAAAAGACAATAAAAACAGAAACCAACTCACGCCCTGTTTAAATGAGCTGACAGTTTCAGCAGACCTCAGGTATTTAGGAAGCTTGTTTCACAGGTGGGGAGCAGGAAAACTAAAAGCTGCTTCACCTTGTTGGGTGTTGACTCTGAGAACCCTGAGTAAACCTGTCACAGATGACCTGAGGGTCTGCATGTAAATCAGAGACGTATTTAGGCCTGTGATATTTTGTGTTTTATAGACGAATGATATCATTTTAAATCCATCATGTGACGCACAGGAAGCCAGTGCAGTGATTTAAGGACCGGTGTGATCCACTTTCTTGGTGTTGGTGAGGCAGCAGTATTCAGGATGAGCTGCAGCTGTGTCTGGTTGATATTTTCACGAAGACCTGTGAAGACATCGTTACAATAGTCAGCTAGCTGAAAATGAACGCATGAACAAGTTTGTCTGTATCTTGTTTAGACAGAATCCTTTAATTGTTGCTCTTTTTTTTTTTTTTTTAATTTTTGTTTTAGATGGTAGTAGGCTGATTTAGTAATTGTCTTTATGTGGCTGTTGAAATTCAGTTCAGAGTCCGTAACTACACCAAGGTTTTTGGCTTGATTTTTATAGATTTTAGGGTCATTGATTCAAGGTGAGAACTGACTTTTAATCTTTTTTCATTGGGGCCAAAAACAGTTACTTCAGTTTTTTCTGTGTTCAGTTGTAGAAAATACTGGTACATCCACTCATGTTTTTTTTCAGTGCATTGACTGTAGTCACGTGGTGACAATGTACACTTGTCATTTGCATAATTTATAGTGAGAGATGTTATAATATTCCATAATGTGAGCGAGGGGGAGCAGGAATTTGTTGAATAGAAGAGGCCTGAGAACGGACCCTTGAGGAACTACACGTGATTTGTTTGCTCTGATTCATGATTACCTACACTAAACAGCCCCTGTCTTGTAAATATGATGTGAACCAATTTAGCAGAGTGCCAGAAAGTCCCAGCCAAAGTCTGACGAGCAGTATCTTGTGGTCAGCTGAGATCCAGTAATACCAAAACAGAAATATTGTTTAAAACTTTAATGAGTGCAGTCTCAGTTCTGTGGTGTGGTCAAAATCCAGACTGAAAAGTATTAAGTTGTTTTAGTTGCTGAAAAACAGCCCTTTGAAAAATATTTCCTAAAAAAGGTAGGTCTGATATGGGCCTATAGTCATTTATTACTGAGGCAACCAGATTATACTTTTTTCAAAAGAGGGTTAATAACTGCGGCCTTCAGGGCCGGATTTAGTACAAAGATTGTGTTTTGAGTTTCAAGCGTGGAATGAATCAGATGTCAGAAATATTTTTCTTTGTCTCTGCAGCTGCAATTGAATTACCTGGGTAACTACGTCCCCACAGCGTGGACCTATGAGAACGGATGTGGGATCTGTGACGACGACCTGCTCTTCTTCAGCGACGTACCTGTAAATACATTCACCTGAAAGTGCTGAAATCATGACTCCTGTTTTATTTTTCACACAGTCTCATCAGGATGTTTAAACTGTGTGTTTTCAGGATGAGGAGATGCCTCTGGTTTACGTTGCAGTGTTTATCGAACATGCAACTCCCTTCATGGAGGAGTTCCTGGACCGACTGACGACACTCAACTACCCCACAGCGAGGATCCGCCTCTTCGTTCACAACAACGTACAACAGAGACACAGATGCACAGATACAGACAGGAACAAAAATCTCTTCTGATTTATTCTGATGTATTCTGATGAATTCTGTACTGATCTTTTGTAATTTACCTGTGATCCAGGTCGTGTACCACGAACGTCACATCCAGAGGTTCTGGGAGCGTCACAGGACTTTGTTTCCTGATGCCCTGCTGGTCGGACCGGAGGAGAACCTGCAGGAGGACAAGGCCAGAACCATGGCTGTGTGAGTGGAGAACCACAAGAACTTCTGAAGGCATTACACTACCTTTTTAGAACAATATTTTTTTAGAACATTTTTGGATCATACAGACATGACGGAGTGTTTTATAACGTCTAGAACATCATGCATTTAGTGCAGTTTAGACCCTCTTCTCAAACAGGTTCATGTAAAACGTGGAAGAATTTTTATAGAGCGCCTGAAAGCGTCTCCACACTTTTCAGAACCTTTCCATCAAGAGCCGAAACTATAGTCATGCAACATAAAATTCATCTTCAACTATTTCAGCAATCAATTAATGAATTCAGTCAGTTTCCAAGCAAATATGTGAAATATTTTGATGGTAATAGTTATTAAAATGTGAAGATTTGCTACTTTTCCTAGTTTTTGCAAAACTAAAAACATCTATGGATTTTGTTTGTTTTTCTTTGAGCTTGGCCCTGAAAATAAATCAGGAAATTATGATGGAAAATTTTCACCTGTTTCTGAAGTTTTATAAGAGATTAATCAAGGAAATAATATGTAGGTTATATTGATTACGCAAATAGTTGTTAGTTTCACCTCCATTGTCAACACAATGGAGATGGTCTGCATCAGCATTTTGAACAGCTTCTTCTTTAACGCGGTCTGATATATCTGATTACTGTGCTTACAGCAGATTTAGGGCTGCAACTAACAACTTCATTTATCAGTTAATCTATTAATTATTTAGAGTCCATGGTGAAGTCTTGTTTTGTCTGACCAGTAGTCCAAATCCAAAAGATTTTCAGTTAAGCAGAAAAAAATGCTTAAAAATATTACAAGCTATTACTTTCCAAAGGATATTTATAGGTCCCCAGCAAACCAAACCAATTTTATGGCCTGATTGTTAAATGGACTCCCGCTGATTCAGTTCTGAGGGGAAAATGAATTGGGTTCAAACTATCAAACATCAAAGAAGAACTTTGAACACATACCAGATCATAATATGTATGTGCGTTTGTGTGTAGCGAGGCGTGTAAGAAGAATCCAGAGTGTGATTACTACTTCAGCATCGACTCCGACGTGGCCTTGACGAACCCCGACACACTGAGGATACTAATCGAGGAAAACAAGTACGTGCGGTTCTGTATACACCATAGAGGTATTCATATGGTAGCAGTTTGTATGCTATTCTTGTACTGTTCTTCTAGTCTCTACACCAATTATGTTCATAGTCATTTTGCCAAAAAAAGGCTAATATAAACAATATATTTTCTGTTTCGCACTGTGTGATTGAAGTTGTAATTCATCTGTTATCCACACATGAAAGTCAGTGACAATGACAGTGCTGTTTTTGTTATCAGGGCTCCATACCTATTACGCCAACACCTTTTTCTGTTTATAATGCAGATCATTAAATCCTTGGATGAGCTTTGACATTGTTTACATGAGCATTTATGTACAGTAGACCCATGAAAAATGATGTATTATGAGTACATCATTAGTTTAAAGCAAACATTTAAAAAAAAAAAAAAAAGTTATGCTTTCATTAGGGCTCCTGATATTTTTGTTAAAGGGCCAGATTGGGCCAACCCTCCTATATTACCCTACATCTTAACATGTACATACTAGCCCCCTTCAATATACAATACAGCCTGACAAGTACACGTTAGTACCCTCCTGCATTAACACCCTACAGCGTCCTGCTGCTACTTTATTTGCCTGAAGGTGGCGCAACCGAGATTGGAACTGTTGCTCTGTAATTGGATGATATTTAATGGATGATGATATTAACACTTGTGTAACATTGTGTGCATGAAAAGTTTTTTCATTAAATGTTTAACGTTTTGTTGTTTTACTGTAACATTTTGGCTGGAGCGCAACAGTGGGGCCAGCCCTATAAACTGTATGAGTGATGAAGTTAATCCACTGGTCTACCGGCCGAGTCTTGGAGTTTCCCCATTGGCCGTTGCTCTTTCAAAATGAATTGGTGCAAACAGTTTCTATTACATCATCAGGGGTCGCTTACAGCAGTCAGTTCGCCAGTATTTACCCGTCGAGCGTGAGGTGGGTCTTACCCTCCGCAGGCGCACCGCTTTGTGTCCCATTCACTTTACCACACGTCAGCTGACACAGACCCGAATGAGCCTCTAACTTTCTCTCTGACTGATAATTTTACAGGTGAATACGCCTGAAATCGCAGCTCGGCCGTCGTCTTTAACTCATGTGTCTGTTCGGTTATAAAACCAGGATTTCAGCAGCAGAGCAGCAGCTCGGAAATGTCTCGGAAGTGACAGCTGGTTAACATGTCGTCTCAACGGGCCACGTTTCAGTCACTGTTTCATCCTTGTTCCGTTTTCTGACAGCAGACAGATAAAGGGCGAGTCCAGCCACATTCTAGGATTTGACCTGGTCTTGTTAACCGTTCAGTGTGTAGCACAGCTTGGTGATGTTACAGTCAAACCACACACTCTATTTACATGTTTTAATATTATGGTTTGATGAGAGGAATTGAGTGTTTTTATGTTTTTATTTTTTCTGATTGTTGTTTTTGATTAAATTCAATCTCCATCTCTCTCTCAGGTCTGTTATAGCCCCCATGTTGTCCAGACACGGGAAGCTGTGGAGTAACTTCTGGGGCGCTCTGAGTCCTGAAGGATACTACTCCAGATCTGAAGACTACATCGAGATCGTCCAGGGAAAGAGGATGTGAGCGAACACACACACACACACACACACACACGCACACACACACACACTCAGTAGTTTAAACCTTGTAGTTGGAAGAGTAAAGGTTGGGGACACATCCTACTGAAACTGGTTATCTAGTTCAAAAATAAAAGAGAGACACAAAACTAATGCAGTGATTTTATTTTACATCGCTGAAATAATGATTTCTAAACACAACAGCACAAGTTTGAAGGAAAACATGACTAAACAGAACTCAACCAACTAAACAGAGCATAAATAAAGGCTAACTACTCTGACCAGGTTATTAAACAAAGAGCAACACACTCCTCTATACAGAGATAAAACCTCTGTGCAGTGTGAAGGGGCACCACAAGCTTTCCTTATCCTGCTCCCAGTTTGGAGCACGCTCAAAGGACAATTACTAGAATTGACACAGCAGACGTGGTCTGTCACTCTGGTTGTTTATGGTAAACTGGGTAAACTGTGTAATTTAAAAGGCTGGAATATGCTATTTAAGTTCACTGTGTGAATAAAGATACTTGGATGGTGCATCAGATCCTTTGGGTTGCTGTTTTTCCAGTGGAGAGGATTGTAACCCTCGTTTAGTGTGTAACTCATTTCATCCATAACGTGTGTTAGAATTACTGAAAAAAATATACCATATCACACAGTGGAGTTTTATTTCCAAATGTTTACAACCACATAACACAGGGTTAAGCTGGTTAATAAATATCAGGGAAACCTGGCCTGTGTAGTATCATAGTGTTTATGATGGCACATACTGCTAAAAACTCATAATAAAACACAAACCAACTCCAATACCAGCTCATTCTGACCGGTCACCAGACCAGACTATTATAACATGAACCTGACCATCCGATCCCGGTGCTGTGTGGGCAGAGAACAGGTCTAGTTAGTGCCACTATTAGTGGTCAGTGTTTGTCTGACTGCTGTAGGGGAAAGTCTGCCATGTTCTTCCAGCTCTGTCGGTCGGCTGAACGTTAGATTATAAAACTGCTAAGACATTCAATAAAATGTCCACACAAGCAGATGTCAATCTGCACAACCTGACACATACACACTTCCTTGTTGCTGAAACATACGAGGTATCTGAAGCGTTTGCGTGTGTGTGTGTCTGTGTGCGCGCAGCGGTCTGTGGAATGTGCCGTACATCACTCAGGCCTACCTGATCAAAGGAAGCGTCCTGCGATCCAAACTGTCCCAGGTGAGCCTGTACTTGGACGAGGGGATGGACCCTGACATGGTGTTCTGCAGGAGCATCAGAGACCAGGTAACACATGCTGAACACCTGCTCACCTCTTAGCTATCAGCTGCAAAAGAGTGAGGCTGCATCATATGTGTTAGCATTATCAAAGGCTACTTCCAGGTTAGTACTTTGGGGTTTGGGGTTCCTGTTGGTGATAATAATGTTGTATAAGTGAATTTTAATCTTCAGAATAAAAACAAATAAATCTTCAAAAAAAAAAAAAAACCTCTCAGAAATAGGAGCAGGAGAAAAGCTGAAGTCATTATAACAAGCCTGTCTGTTCCACACTGGATTAAAGTCACCCCAACTCCCCTAGAGAAATACATCCAGTCAGAAAGGGGCTTTGTCAGGGTTCAGGCGGGAGATAACTCCTCAGTTTGAAATTCTAACGCATTTATTCTTAAATGTTGTGGACAATAGGGGATTGACTGTTAATGTCATTCAAAAAGTACATCTCCTATCCCAAACCAAAAGATTAATAGACAAGGAGCGTAACAGAAGTAGTGCTGGCTGCTCCTGAATTTTTTTCTTTTTTTCTTTTTTTTGTACACATTTGAGGATTTCAACCTTTCTTATTCCACAGTTCGTGTTTCTTAAGTGCACGATAACACTTGCTCCTGAGGGACGCCACAATGTTTTCGGACAAACCCAAATACATCCTGGGATACTCTGTGGAAAGTAAAACTGAATAAAACTGTGTGTCCACAGGGAGTCTTCATGTTCGTATCAAACCGCGACGAGTTCGGTCGTCTGGTGGCGTCGACCAACTTCAACACGTCCAGGCTGCACCCGGACATGTGGCAGATCTTCGACAACCCTGTGGTCAGACAACCACACCCGAACATACTGACATGAACACGTGATGAACTGAACGAAAGCGCAGGCTAATTGTATCTGTATTTGCAGGACTGGAAGGAGAAGTACATCCATGAGAACTACTCCAGGATCTTTGAAGATCAGAAGATCTTTGTGGAGCAGGTAACAAAACACACAACAATAAAGTAATGAGGAATGGCAACGGGCAACTAAAACAATAAATCCAATGCGTACGAGTCAAGCCTGGGACACCATGCCGTGCATGACTCGTAAGCATGGGTTCCCAGTTTGTCTCCCTCCCCGTTTCACATTGATGTGCTGGTTTTATGCCTTTAAAAGTTCACATACCATGTGTACCATCTGTAGTTCAGTAATGATCTGTGTGTCTCTCTCAGCCCTGTCCAGATGTTTACTGGTTTCCAGCTTTCTCAGATAAGATGTGTGATCACCTGGTAGAGACCATGGAGGACTGTGGCCAGTGGTCTGGAGGTTCACACAAGGTAACCTGTTCACCTGTCTGTCTGACTGACTGTGAAGAAACAAACGTGAGCTTGGAAAGTTTTGTCGTTTCTCTGTTCAGGATGAGCGTCTGGCTGGCGGTTATGAAAACGTCCCGACTGTGGATATCCACATGAACCAGATCGGCTTTGAGAAGGAGTGGCTCAAATTCCTCAAAGAGTACATCGTCCCCGTCACTGAAAAACTCTATCCTGGATATTACCCCAAGGTACAGTAAAGATGCGACTGCGGGGTAAAGTTACACCAAGGTCCAGATGCTGCTCTAGGACATAGTCAAGGTACTACCCCAAGGTACGGTCTAGATACTCCCCCCCGATGTAGTCGAGACACTAGTCTAGAGTCCAGAGACTTCCAGAAGGTACAGTGCAGACTCTACCCCACAGAACACAATCAGCTCCAAGGTACACACAGTGCGTATTGTATGTATTTACAATACAAACTGCCCAGACGAGTGCAGGACTTGTCAACATTTCATTTTATGGTTCAGAAACCTGCTGAGTCAGATTCTCTAAAATGTAAAAAATGGAACATTAAGTCACTGAATTTGTGTTTTATCAAAGTCAAATAATTTTTGTGCAGAATCTGTCATGAATTGTGTTACGGATCATTGGTTTTTTTGTTCGTGCAGGCCCAGGCCATTATGAACTTTGTGGTGCGTTACCGTCCTGACGAGCAGCCGTCTCTGAGGCCGCATCATGACTCCTCCACCTTCACCATCAACATCGCCCTGAACAGGAAGGGCATCGACTACGAGGTACACACAAGAACACCCTTCTGATCTGACAAAACAGCAGTTCAGCAGTTGATGGATCAGGGAGAAATTACAGCTCAAACTCTAAATCAGCAGGAAACCACATCAGAGACCGTTGACGTGCTGAACCAAGTATCACTGCATCAGCCTCCCATCATCTTTATTCATGTACAGTTCCGACCATAAGGATTTTGAGGCTCTGCCTTCAGCACATGAACTGTGTTGGGGATATAGCCCACAGCAGAATGCAGTGAAGAGTCAGTGGAGTAAAGAAGGAAATGCTCCATTTAAAATATGCCTCGTTCAGACTGGAATCCCCTCCAGTCTGAACAGTTTTTTTTTCAGTATCAAAAGTAATCTGAGAAAACCACAGAAACAACGAACAAACACACGGCTGCTGAGCTGATAAAAGCTGGAAACACCTGTCACAGTTTGTTTACCTGTGTGTGTGTCTGTACCCGTCTGTGTCAGGGTGGAGGCTGCAGGTTCCTGCGTTACGACTGCAAGGTGGAGTCTCCCAGGAAGGGGTGGTCCTTCATGCACCCGGGCCGGCTGACCCACTACCACGAGGGCCTGCCCACCACCAGAGGGACCAGATACATTATGGTGTCCTTTGTCGACCCCTGAACACTCCAAGTTTGTGTGTGTGTGTGTGCGCGCGTGTGTGTGTGTGTGTGTGTGCGTGAACATCAGTCCACCTCATCATCACAGATAAACAGACCCGATGGAGGATTATACGTGATGAACGTGAATGCATCGTCTCAGAACTAGTTTTTTCTAGAGTTTCTTTTATTTCCCATTGGATGATCCACCTCACTTGCGTTTACACCTGACGCACCTTTACCTGCCGCTCATCATAACGAGCTGTGATCACATGTATCATTTCAATGTGTCTTCATACCAGTTGTAACAGGTGTCACTCTGAGAATCCTGAACGCATCCTTGTTAGCATTTCAAAGTAAGAGTCACTTTATTAAGCTTTCATTTACTTTCATAACTTCAGACAAAGAAACGAGCAAAGACGTGAAAACACAAGCGATTTAAGGCATCCTTTAAGTGCATTTCAAAATAAGAGTCTTGTAAGTCGTCACCGCGCTGCCTTATTTTATAACACTACCTGAATCTATGCAAGCAGAACACACTCCGTGTCTGTGTGTTTTTGTGTGTCTTTTGTGTGTGTATACGTGTGTCCATCAGCTGTCCATCGTCCTGCAGGGGGCGCTCTCCTGTCAGTTACCACTGTGACCGTAACCCACAGCGCCCTCTAGAGGATTATGGTATTTGTACGTTTTTCTCCAAAGCTGGCGACCAGCTGGGGTTAAAAATAATTAACATCGACCACAAAACCCGTTTGGGGGATGTTGGGGTTACCCTGGCAACCAGTAGTGTTGCCGTGAATGATGGGAATCATAGCAGTAGGCAGCAGCTGTTTTCAGCCAATCGGATCACTCAAATTAAGGGTTTGATTTCCCCCAAACAGTGAATGTTAAATCTGGAGAAAAATAAATGATATAGAAATGAAAGAAAAGCCTAAAAAGACTTGGAGGAGCATGAAAATGTAAAAAAGCAAAAGTATTTTTATGTCAAGAAGTCGGGGAGTTTGGTAAAAGTCTGAAAAATGAGTGTTACGGAGGTGGAACTCCACTTTAAGATATTTTTTAACTGTTTCTGGGAAAACAGCAAAGGCGTTTTATATTTCCATGTTTTGTTCCCCATTGTTTAGTTTTTAAATTCACTTGGTTCGTATCTTTAAGTTTTCTTTGTTTCCATCGGGTAGTGGAGTATTTTTCCGTCGTCTCCTCTCACAGTATTTATCTCCTTATTTAAAATGAACAAAAAATGTTTTGATGGTTCTGAGTCTGTTTGAGGAACGAGGTTTCCACCTGACGCTGCCTTTAGTTTTCTCTCCATGCGTGCCTGTCGATACGAGGAATAAACTGTCTCTGGCTTTGTACAAACTGCATTAAATTATTTGTTAATGACTGAGTGAAGAAAGTTTTGAGATTTTAATAAATAATTTTACTGTCACAGCGGGGTGCGTTTGTTTCATCTGTCGGGGGAAAGTGACGCCGAGTGCGTGTTGGAAATCGTATTTGGTCTTTATGACACCAAAGACACATCACGTGTCGCTCTGCTGTTTGCAGCAGCAGTGGTTTTGTTGTCTGCCCCTGAGGCAGCTGTAAAGCCACGAGTCCACTCATTTTCACCCTGTTCAGAAATGAATTATTACTTGTGAAGAACAAAACCTGCCGCATACCATCAACCTCACATTAAGAGAGGGTCTTAAAAAGTCTTCAGAAGGACTGATTTCAGTTTCCTCCCCAAAAAAAAGCTTTAGAGGGTTTTAAAAAGGCTTAAATTAATTTTTCTAGCCTGCAGATGACGGTAATGTTACTAGTAAAATGTTTTTATGTGTGATTCTTAGGAACATCTCCAGCACTGTTGTTTCAGACCCCTGACCTCTGTGTAAAATCAAGATTTTGAGCTTAAATGAATCAGATCTTGTTTTGCTTTGTTTCATCTATCAATATTCTGCTGGTTATTAAAGTCTAGGTCATGTTTAGTAATGAATTAATGATCTCATTAGGAATTATTGTTGTATACAGCTGGGAAGTGCTGATAAAAATGTGATGTAACTGTCAATAAAGTCATGCATTTTGTAAATTAATTTTTGGTCCACACTGGTTTTAACTGATATCTTTAATTCTTTGACTGGTATGATCCTGAACCAGGTGTGAACTTATTCTCTATGAACCCTGCAGAGATCCTGCCCCACGGTCACTTTAGTGGCTATTTTGAAGCTGTCTGACCATATCACATGTTCTTCGACAGCAGGAGATTTTTCTCGAAATAGCAGATGCTCAAATTTTCTT
Source organism: Xiphias gladius (assembly GCF_016859285.1). NCBI lineage: Eukaryota > Metazoa > Chordata > Actinopteri > Istiophoriformes > Xiphiidae > Xiphias > Xiphias gladius. The sequence goes on from NC_053411.1 coordinate 19,204,742, forward strand.
GAACGTCTACAAATATGTTGAAACTTGGCTTTTGAGTTAACATTAATGCGACACTAAGTGTTCAGCAAAAAAATGAACATCTGTAGTTAATTCTGTTGTATATAAAGCTCAGATAAGCTTCCATGAGACATCCTGTAGCATGTGTCAGTAAACTGAAGAATGTAAGTGTCAGACGCAGTGAATTCTTTATATGACAGGGGAACAGATCCAAGGGGTGGAGGGAGGGAGGCGACCCGCATGTGGTGAAACCCATATGGTTCTGTGCCCCACCAACTCATCGACCTGGCCCTGGAATTTTCGCCTGGTAGCAAAATACTAAAGACTAAAAGGAACCTCCAATCTGCTGCAGCCGCTGAAGCATCACCACAGGCGTTGGTGGTATAGTGGTTAGCATAGCTGCCTTCCAAGCAGTTGACCCGGGTTCGATTCCCGGCCAACGCAAGTGATTTGTTTTTCTCTTCCCTACTGATAGTTTGGCCAGCGGCTGCTTCTCAGTCTGGAACTTGAAGACCCACAGGATCTTAGCTCTGTTGTTCTCAACCACTTTTGGTGATGTCTCCCACGTGGACCCGGCTACTTCCAGTCCATACGTGGCACAGATGTGCCTGTACATTATCCCAGCCGCTCGGTTATGGCTCTCAGTCTACGCGGTCCCGGCTTGCATCTTACACCCTGTTTCTATGTGCTGGACTGTCTCAGAGGTCCAGGACCTTGGGTCCTGTCTGGTAGAACCCTGCCTCTATGGATCTAGTGCTTCTAGTCCTTCAGACCAGCGCTTTCTAGCCAAATGTAGGATCTCCTGATGTCAGCCACTCCCTCTACTCGTCTACCTGGCTTGGTCTTCCCCGATGTGTCCTCCGCTGAGAGGTTCGCCCTTGGGGGCCATCTTCCTGAAGTACCCTGGATTCTCCTTCAACGTGGCTCTGGCCTTCGGCCCGCCTCTTTTCGCTGGTCGCACAATCTCAGCACGCTGGACTTTGGGTGGACCCCGCCACGTCCTCCTCCGGCCAGCTCAGTACTCCAGCTGGGTATCTGACGACCGGTAGGGCGTACGTGTTTAAGCCTCAGATCTCCTTCCTTCCACTGAGTTGTCTTCTCAGGATCTGTCTCGCACTGTGTGGCTGGTCTCAAGGAGGCTCTGTGTAAGTCGTCTCTGCCGCTGACGGTGGTTTGTTTCCGGTGGTGGTGGTCGCTTGCCAGGAGCTTCGGCCATCGTTGCCTTTAAAAGCGCTAAGAGAGCAGAGCTACTCCTTCATCCTCTCGTGTCGGACTGAGGACAGACAGTGCCCCACAGTGACTCACTACAAGAAATAGTCTGATTATTTATTCAGCCAATAATAATAGTTGACTTACTCTAACAATGGAAAATGAAGAAAATATGCAGATGAAAACCGACCCCAGGCTCTTTGAGGGCCCTCCTCATGCTGGGGCCCCTAGTTCCACTGCTCCCCTCACTACGAGGCCCCTGTTCGCGGTGGACCCCTCGTGTGTTGTGTTGCCGGTAAACTCGTGTCTCTTTTCGGTCAGTCGCATCGTCGATGAGTAATCCGTGCTGGAGCGGCATCGTCGGCCACCGGGGGCTTTTCTTTTAAGCCGTCTTCGTCTCCCCCCAAACGGCTGCAGTGACCGAGGACGTTCCGTCTTCGAGCTCCTGAATGTCAGCGCTGACCGAAACCCGCGCTTCGCCTGGTGCGGTGTGTACATCTGCGGCTGCCGTAGAGGGGAAGGAAAACTACAGCCAACATGGTGCTGGAGAAGAAAGGCTCCGGTGGGTTTTGTTGAATTTTAACGGGATTATTCGTTAGAACGCGACTTTACCGAGTTACACGTCGGGTGCTGGTAAAAAGTTAAAGTTTAGTAAATTGAAGCGGCGTCTACAGGTTCTCTGTTTGCGCTTTTGGCCCTTTTCCTGCACGTTACCGGCTCCGATGCTAACTGACGAAACGTACGTTTGAAAGGGCTCCGAGTTTCTGAACGGTGCACGATGACTCGCGAAGCTCATCGATACTTATCAATAAACGTTTTACATGTAGACAGTAAATTCCCAGAGTAACAGCACGATTTTAAGTCAAATCCTGACTTAGGAAGACTCCACCGCGGTTTATTCCAGCCTCATGTTGATGTTTTATTGAAACGAGGGAAGTTTATGAGCCGAGCAGTCGAAAACAAGTCAACTGTTTCAAAAAATGTTTGATTTGATTTGACGGAGAAATGTTAAATTTGCGAGTTTTTCCAATTGACTTTGGTTTGAATTTACGGCTTCATTGAAACTGCAGCCAAAGGGAACAACAGAGTAAACGGTGTCTCCATCTGTCTCTCTCTCCGTCTCTGTCTGTCTGTCTCTCTCTCTCCGTCTCTGTCTGTCTGTCTGTCTCTCTCTCTCCGTCTCTGTCTGTCTCTCTCTCCGTCTCTGTCTGTCTGTCTGTCTTTCGCTCCGTCTCTGTCTGTCTGTCTCTCTCTCTCTCCGTCTCTGTCTGTCTGTCTGTCTCTCTCTCTCCGTCTCTGTCTGTCTGTCTGTCTCTCTCTCTCCGTCTCTGTCTGTCTCTCTCTCTCCGTCTCTGTCTGTCTGTCTGTCTCTCTCTCTCCGTCTCTGTCTGTCTCTCTCTCCGTCTCTGTCTGTCTGTCTCTCTCTCTCTCCGTCTCTGTCTGTCTCTCTCTCCGTCTCTGTCTCTCTCTCTCTCCGTCTCTGTCTGTCTGTCTGTCTGTCTGTCTCTCTCTCTCCGTCTCTGTCTGTCTGTCTGTCTCTCTCTCTCCGTCTCTGTCTGTCTCTCTCTCTCCGTCTCTGTCTGTCTGTCTGTCTCTCTCTCTCTCTCTCCGTCTCTGTCTGTCTGTCTGTCTCTCTCTCTCTCTCCGTCTCTGTCTGTCTGTCTCTCTCTCTCTCTCCGTCTCTGTCTGTCTCTCTCTCCGTCTCTGTCTGTCTCTGTCTCTCTCTCTCTCTCTCCGTCTCTGTCTGTCTCTGTCTCTCTCTCTCTCTCTCCGTCTCTGTCTGTCTCTCTCTCTCCGTCTCTGTCTGTCTTTCAGCTCGGGTGGAGGCCGGTCAGCGCAGAGTCTTGGACGAAGCCACCAGACAGAGGAGACTGACCAGACAGCTGGAGGCTTTGGAGAAAGACAACTTCCAGGTTTGTCCCGATTGGTTTTTACAGCAGCCGTGATTTTACTATCAGCTACTGGAGCCCCAGCTTTCAATAGCAATGAATTTTCATAAAACTTGTCAGACCGATGCAGCCGACTATGAATATTTTGACAAAATTCCCAACTTTCATAGGTCGTTTCCACAAAGTGGCAGAGGCAGTAATGGTCTCAGTTTGTCGTGACTGTTAACGTTTCATGCTCTTCGTGCTGAGATAATGTCATCGCACCACCTGATTAAACAGTTTGCTGTTGGACGTGTTTTGGAAGGTGAGAGCGATTCATGGGACGGCGTCGTAGACATGTAGCTAAATGGAGCCACGTTGCCTCTGGTGTAGTTAACCGAGCTGGACAGAAGATCTTCTTTTATTTATAGTGAAATCAGTTGCTAAACATCAGATCGAAGCTCTGTCTGGTGATGTTTAGTAGCTAACTCTCCTCCCTGAGATTAAATTTTCTGTTTTTATTGTGGAAAATGTGCTGAAACTTGTTCGTCGTAATACTTTTTTTGTGCTTTTTTTTTTTTTTTCTCCTAATCATTGATTTGCATTGGTTTAATATATGTGAAAAGATCTGGCCCGTTCTTCCGTGATTGACAAAGCGATGATCTGAGCCCAGATTTCTGTCAGCACGTGGGAGAAAAATCGTCTAAACTCAAGGTCCACTCATTTAGGAGCTTTCACCCGTGAGTCGTGGTCTTCATCAAGGCGTTTCGTGTGCTCCAAGGTTCTTTCTCAGCTGTAGATCGGTGTTGACGTGTTGTTGTCGTCGTCTTTTTTTTGTGTTTCCAGGACGACCCCCTGTCCTCCCTCCCTCACCCAGGTCCAACCGCCCGCCTGCCTGCCTTCAGTGAGACAGAAGAACCAGGTGAGGCTTTATTTACGCTCCTGATTGAAGAGGTCGGAGGAAGCTCGGCGCTCGACCTTTGTCTGGTTTGTGTCCTCGTTTCCCTCTCGTGCGACACGTTTTAAAATATATCTCTCTCCGTTGTCTTCGTCTGTCTCTGTGCGTCCAGAGAAGAAGAAGAGGAAGACGAGGGGCGATCACTTCAAGCAACGTTTCAGGAAAAACTTCACCACCCTGCTGGAGGAGGAGGTGGGTCACACACCTTTACTCTGCTCCTGCTCTCTCACTGGCGGATAGTCCGCCGTCGGCTGACTCCTCCTCTGCCCTCTGATTGGTAGAACCTGTCGGAGAAGCCGGAGCCTAACTACCTGTCCGCGGCGGCCCCTCCCTCATCGCTGCCCCCCCGTCACTTCTGCTGCGTCTGCGGTTTCCCCTCTCACTACACCTGCACCACCTGCGGAGGGCGCTACTGCTGCAGCAAGTGTCTGTGCACACACAGAGAGACCAGGTACACAAACACGTTTGTCTTTCTATACTTGTGAGGACCCTCGTTGGTGTAATGCATTCCCTAGCCCCTGACCTCGACCCACATCTAACCGGAACTTTAAAATCCCGTCCTAAACCTCAGGTAGTCTAGAGAGGAAGTGAAGCGCAGCCGAAATGTCCACGCAAAAAATCCCTTTACCTCATAAACACGTCCACAGTTGACGGTGGACGGTTGTCCTCCAGTTACAGAAGGTCCAGCCTCTGCTAGAATGTCAAAACTTCACAAAAACATCCACACTCCTCAAGAACGTCCTCCTCTAAGATCTACACACACACACGCGCGCGCTCTGAAGTCTCTGCCGTGGAGTTTGAAATAGTGTGAACCGATATAAGAAAGGTCTCGCAACACCCTGCCGTTAAAAGTGGTACTATACCACATCGACGTGCGATAGCGGGGCTGTGTGTGTGTGTGTGTGTGTGTGTGTGTGTGTGCCTGCCTGCGCAGCGCTCTGCTTCCACTCACCGTGAAAGCGACAAAACCAGAGTCATGGCTGCAAATGCCAGGACGATTGCCGGTCGTCCGCAGCCTGTAGACAAAGCGGACGCACAAAGCAAAACATGGCGTTGTTTGGCCGACAGTCAGGGCGAGACCACGGACACAGAGCCCGTCTGTCAAAGATGTTTTAAACCTGCCCAGATCAAAGGAGCCCACACGTCCAACTTGGCAAAGCATCTCGCCGACAGACATGTCGACCCGTCCAAAGAATCCAAAGAGCGACAGGTTGATGAATGTGATCGACGAGATGATCACATCCGGCCCAGGCCTTCAAATATACGTCAAAAAACGCAATTTATTTTATGACAAGTGAACTTTTTTCACCGTGGAAGTTTGACGAGACAGGAAAGAGCCATGTTAATCATTTATTTTGGATTTGTCTATTTATCTCACTTAGCAATGCGGCAAACGTCTCTAGATGCAAACGAATCGGTGACGCTGGTAACTTGAAAGCTGCTAAAAATCAGGTTTTCACAAGTATGAAGATGAACAACGGCAGTTGTAGATGATCAATTCATCTCAGTCAGTACTGGTCATGGTTATCACCTCATGTACATTTTGGTCAGTGATTATTCCTGTAGCTAGAAAATGCCTTCAGTAGAGCCCAGACCTCCATTTGGTGAAGGTCTGTTTAATAAGTGATGTCTGAATATATAAAGCAAACTATCATAGAAATCCCAGAAGCTCGAACCTGAGCTCATTATTTTCAATGATCCAGTTATCGATGTTATAAACGAACGAATTCGCTGTCAAACACACACGTGTGAAAAAACAAACAAGAAAACACTTCACAGCACATGAACTATCATTTTACTGAGCAGGAAAATAATAAAAACCAATGAATTAAGTGTAAGTCCGACATTTCATGGCGACCAAGCTCAAACCCAGGATCAGTAGCCTGAACGCTCCAGTTGCTACGTTGGTCTCGGAGTGTGACCCAACCACCTTAGTTCATCTGAAGGTAAAGTGCAGCTCGGTGATTTTATCCCTCCGTCTGAACTTTGTGTGCTCTGAGTTGATAAAGACCTTCGGTGACGCAGCCTCTTTTTCCTCTGCGTCTCCGCAGGTGTCTGAAGTGGACGCTGTAACTCCCCCCTCGTCACCATGGTGATGGCGGTGATGCAGGGGATGCGGGCGGCTGGATGGCCGGATGCTGCCACCTCTCCGGTTCAGGACAGCTCAGAGGTTCCTGCACCCTGTGAACCGTTCAGCTGTCCAGAGTCCACCGGTTTTCTGTGAGAGCAGACGGGTCCAGACGCACCTGTGCAGGTAGACAAAATAACCCACGCTTCATGACGGACGACCGTCGGACAGCACTGCAGTGACCTGCGGCGTTTCCGCTGCTCTTACGTTCCTTTTGAACTCTCACATTTTCACTCTTTCATTTTTGCATATTTTTCTCGAAACTGTCAAATGCTTGTTTAACCCTTCGACGTTATTGCTCGCGCCGTGAATTATGGGAACGACTCTCAGTTATTCCGTCGAGTTTTCTGGAGAATAGATCCTCTGATCCTCTGATCCCACTCTCACGTCTGTACAGCAGCTGGTTAGCTTAGCTTAGCATAAAGGCTGGAAACGGCTAGCCTGTCTCTGTCCAAAGGTGAAAAAATCCACCTATCAGCTCCTCTAAAGCTTCACTGACTAACAGGTCACATCTTGTGTCTCTAATCTGTACAAAACCTTGGAGGAAAAACCAAGAATCGTCCCCATAATCCACACAAACAAAGACGAGGTCCGCAATTAGGTGGATGGAGGTAACAGAGGACGCGTCTCAACGGATCAAACGGTCCAACAGCACCTGGTGCATTTTCTGTCAGCCAATCGGGACTGGAGTGACAGAAAACCGTCGACTGTTTCGGTCGTATTTTATTTAAAAAGCTGAAACATTCTCTCGTTGCAGCTCCTCAAATGTGAGGATTTGCAGTTTTTCTTCGTCACAAGTGAAAGGAAAGGGAATATTTTTGGGTTTCGGTCTGTTGGTCGAACAAAACGAGACATTTGAAGACGTCACATTGAGCTGTGGGAAATTACAACATTATAAAAGGCATTTTTCTCTACTTTCTGACATTTTATCGGCTAAATAATCATCAGATTAGTTGATGATGAAAATGATCAACAGTTGAAGCCCTGATCAGGACAAAGAAAAGGTGAGGATTTAAATTTTTTTTTTTTTTTTGTTCTCAATAAATGTGGAGTTTGTGCTTGTTTGTATGACGTGAATATCGGATGTATTTTCTTTAAATTTGGGTCAGACATTCTTGTTCCCTCCAGCAGTACCAGCAGGTCAAAGTTCAGGTCAAGACAGGAATCCTCTCTCAGTCAGTCCACATTGTACCGTGTTGGTGTTTTGTAAATAATGAATATTGTTGCTTGATTCTAGTTTCATCTTTTATTAAAAAAAGGTCCGATATTTAATCCCCATGTCTGGATGATCTTTTCTAGTCTCATTCATTGCTGACTTTTCTGTTTGTTTTGTTTTTTTTTAAACAAATATTACGAACAATCCTCAGGTACCAGTCTCTCAGCATTTAGACAGTCCCTGCGTAAAGTTTGTGTCGCCCTTCAACATTTGGTCAAATCTGAATTCTACAGTAAACATCCACAAACTACAAAATCACACCCACAAGTGTAAAAAAAAAAAAAAAAAAAAGCAAAACCCCTGGTCGCTAGAAGTGATTCTCTCTGCTTTCTCTTAAAAATATTTAACATTATACTTTTCCTTTTTTCCCTCTATTCTGTCTGAATTACATTTTATCTGTCAGAAACACATACATGATTAACTTATTCGTATAAGTTTCGTAAATTAACTTAGTTCTATTCATGCCTTTATAACCATTATATATAATTTCTTTTTAATAACATAATGTCCTATGATGTCGCTCCAATCGATAAACCTAACCAGTTTTTCGAGGATGCTCAATTTGGACTCTCTCAATCGGTGGAGAAGACCTGAGCTGATCTTTGCTTCATAAACTTCGTTTGTCTTCAGTTTTGCCTCTCGGGCTGCTCCGTATGCAGCCTGAGAAGAATGCCTGCAGACGATACCCAGGGCTGAAAAGAGCAGTGGGAGTGTAAGTATGCAGATCTTTTACTTACAGTGGCAGGAAAAAGGGAGCGAACCTTTGGAATTGCCTGAATTCCTGTATAAATTTGTCCTAAACTATTGTCAGGTTTTCATCTAAGTTACAGTTACGAACAAACACAATCTGTTTGAGCTAATAACACGAGTGCAAGTTCTTTGACTTAAGTTAACGATCTGAATATCTTCTCTGCAGAGGTGAAGACACCTCACAGTGAACGACCCCTTTAACAAGACACAATTATTTGATCCATTCTTGATTTACAATATTGATGATGTCAGTAAAAATCTGAGCAGTGTGAACCTGAATATTCTGATTATTTATCACAGAATGTCAGATTATCCTCAGGGCCATAATATCCTAGAGTACATTTGGTGTGTGTGTGTGTGTGTGTGTGTGTGTGTGTGTGTGTGTGTTGGGGGGGGGGTTAAAAGTCCAGCTCATTTCCCTTCCTGGTCTCAATAATTGTCAATAATTAATGTGGACTTTTGGTTCATGCACATGTTTTGCATGGATGAAGTCTGATGATGATGATCAGAGTGTGTGTGTGTGTGTGTGTGTGTGTTTCAGAGCTGCTCAGACTTTGTCCCAGCGCCAGGAAGTCGCCGTCACACTGCCGACGCTGCGACGAGCCGAGGAGCTGCAGCTTCACACCAGTCAGTGAGTACAAACAGACAGTCTTGTTTGCCAGCAGGGACAGGTGGTGTCTCCTCCGAGTGTGACAACACACTGCAGGCGATCTGGGAACAGCTCAGTCGCTAAGCATTTAATAAACCAGAGGCCCGAAACTCGGAGCAGGTCCAGGTCAGCTGGTCTCCGCCGAGTCCGCCATCGTAACTGGAGTCACGAGGTTGGTTATTAACTGGCTTTATGGATGGGATCCTTCTGATTACACCTGAAGCCGAAACCGATCGGAAGACGACGAACCGAATAAAGCAGCAATCGCTGGTGTTAATTCACCGAACCGGACTGAGGCGGCTTCGGGCCGAACCACCGGCGACTTGATTCTTTCTTTACATTTCAGATTGAAACGGTGCCTTCAGGTGTCACGTCAGGCTGTCGGGATATTAGAGTACTCGGACTCCAGCTGCTGACAGATAAAATCCCTCATCATGAAGTCTTCATCATCATCATCATCGGTGACCTCTGCCTCAGCGACGGCTGGACTAGACGCTCAGCTCCTCTCCTCTCTGCAGAGTCCAGGGCTGCAAGCGGAGTTTCTGGAAGGTGAAAGTCTGTCACAGAGAGACACCGGACGACCACCATTACCACAGTCTCACAATCCGTCCACGTCTTCTGGTCTCTCTCTCCCTGCCGTCTGTATCATTCTCGTCTTTTTGTTTCCAGAGGGTCGGAGCAAGTCTCAGTCTGGCAGCGACTTCGGTGAATCCGGGGTCCCTTCCCCCGCCACCCCCCCCTCCTCTCCCCGGAGCTCCTCGTCCTCCTCGTCTTCTCCCCGCTACGGCGGCAGACAAGGTGAAAAGAGCCTGGATCCGTTTTTAGCAGCGTGGCTGTTGACAGGAAACGGCCCTCTGTGCTGGAGAGGCAACATCACAGCGGTACTGACAGTGTCTCCCGTTTCCGTAAGACAGACAAACTGAACAGGAAACAACACAGCCTCCGCCTGTGGACAGAGACAGGTCTGACGATCTATTCACCAGATCCTGTTTACATTAAACAAACGTTCAGAGGCTGGTTTGTACATTTTTAACACTTCACTTTTTGGATTTATTCATTTCGGTGTATACAACATCATTGCATGCGGTTTCATTTGAACGGCAAACTGTACAGACAAATACTTGGGCAGGGCTGGACAAAGGCCCTACTGACCCCCAGAGGTCACCACAGTGTCACCCTTATTTCATGGACAGAAAATTAACCGCTAACGATTCAAATCATCCGTCAAGAAATGTTTGAAAGCAAAGGTGCCAGAGTTACACAGCTATCGGCTTCTCAGATACGAACATTTGCCAGTTTTGGGTTTGAGATGATGATCAGACAAATGAGGCTTCACTTTCATTTTTCACTATTTTCTGACATTTAAATCCTCGGCATTCATTCGAATATTAAAGGACGTATTTGTCGGATGTGTTGAAATCTAAAATAATTGTTGGTTCTGTGATGGAATGGTTCGACTTTGCCGAGGTTTTCTGTCTGTTAATTACTTGACAGAGAGAAAAAGTTAATAAAAAAATTGACACTCAACTTATTATGTAAGAACGTGTGACTGTAAGAACACTTTTACAAATTGCAGGCAGATTATTACATGATCAGTTTTTATGACGGAGTGTAGAGTTATTACTCAGGTACATTATTGGAGTAAATGTACTTTGTTACTTTGCAGCTCGTCTGTCCCTGTCCAGCCCCGAGCTCCTCTCAGAGCTGAGGGAGTCCAGGACCCGCCCCCTCCGACATGTCCCCGCCCACAACGGACTGACCCTCATCTTCTCTGGACAGGGAGGACAGGTGAGCGGAGCTAGAGACACACACACGACTAAAGCCCCATTCAGACAAGATTAACAGTTTTCGGGTGGGGGGGGGGGTCGTCGCTGGTCTCCTCAGTAATTTAACTCATGGTTCTGGACGATATTTTAACCCTGGTGAAATGACAGGATCTGGTCTGTCACAGACACACAGACATTCAGTAGGACAAAGACAAATATGTCCCCCCCGGGGGGCGCCGCAGAGCTGAAGGGGGGCAAAGATACTGTGTGAGAGGATTTACAGGCCTATCTGTCAGTTTTGAACCCACAGACATGAAACACGTGTTTATATGATTCAGTGTGACGTCCACTTCCTGAGGACATCGTGTTCTCTGATGTCCCGCCAGAATAAAGCTCCAGAAATCCACTTAGAAACCAGAGGAACAAGAGGCTGCAGAACTTCAGTCAGAATCTTCCTGTTTTTAGGTTTCCTTCAGTATCACAGTGACCCAGTGGCAGTTGTCCTGGATATTTTTCATTTCATTCATATTTTTGAGATGTTTTATTTATTTTATTTTATTGATTTTCAGATGTTTTGGACAATTTATTACATTTTTTTCTGAGTCTTTTTCAGATGTTTTGTTAATATTTTTTGGAGATCCATGAGTAGTCAAAACCGGAACTGCCAGTGGCGTTTAATTGTGAACATTAGAAATATATATAAACAAATACAGGCTACAAAAAAACTGGGCTCTGTACTGACCTGTAGCTGACGAGGTCTTCTGGGGTCTCGTTCTCCTGATGGCTTTTCTTCTTTAATTTAAACTCAGAGATGCAATTTAACCTCCAAAGGACGAGGCTCCGGACGGGGTCACAGAAACAGGAAGTCATTCAAATCACTCCCCCTCCCCCAGAGACATGTTGATGACAATCTCAAATCTTCCTCCTCTTCTCCTCCAGGCCTCTGCTCCCGCACTTTCCACACGACCAGCCAATCAGATGACTTCACACTGACTCTGTCACCACCTGGACCTCAAACCGTCACGGACTCTGCTGTCCTATAACTAATTCTGCTTTAATGATCAATGTCCACGTCGTCTCAAACTGAACAATACCCCTGAAACTGTAGAGGACACTGACTCTGATTAGCATCAGACCCTGCTGTGGGCCCCGCCCTCCTCAGGTACCGTTGCTGTCCTGTCATGTGATAAACAGTGTGAGAAGCTCACGCACGGCTCGGGGGGGTTTCCAGTTGGTCGGTGATACATGTTTTTGGGGCAAATGGCCAATCGTGTTTCAGTTTATATGTCTGCCTCCTACTGTACAACATATTTTCTAGTCCTCAGCCCATCAGCGTTTGTGTGCTTATTTTTCATAACAGCTCCAAGTTACTGCTCTTGACACCAGAGCGGCTTTGGTTGCCTACACAAAGGTTCCATAGTTACGGTTCAGTTCACTGTCTGACTGTCATTGTAATCCCCCTGAATTATCCTACAGCCGCCCACTGTTTCTCTGCCAAACCCGGCAACACCCCCGAGAGTTCAGGCAGCTCCCGTGTCACTGCCATGTTGAGAATAATTAGGAAAGTGTGCGATTAGTCGACTAAACGACGAACCGTTGCCGGCCTCGCTGGTCAGCTAAACGAATGAATATTTGATTCATGTACAGCGCCGAGTAACTGTAGCAGCTAAGGCGTTATGCGGCCGCCCGCCGCTAGCGGGGGCTGCGGCCCCGACAGACGGCAGCCTGGATGTTGGAGACATCTGGCAAAACCAGCGCGGTTTGACGGCATCTTGACGGAGACAATGAAAACAGGATAAACCGGCATCTAACCAACCGCCCGGAGCAACGTTAACCACGTCCAGTACAGCCCAGGAAAGGAGGCTGCTGGTCCCGCACCGCTAACTGCCGCTGGGCGTTCGGGGATCACGTGGCATGAAACTTGGTTTACGGGTTCGTGGTCCGTTGAGGGCTCGACTCCGTCCGTCGTCGCCTGGTCGGTCTGGTTTGTTGGGGGCGGGTTTGCATCGTAGTGAGGATGTTGGAGGACTGATAAAGCCGTTGGGCAGTGGATGGCGCTCGGGTGAACTTCTGAATCACTTGTGTTTACAGCAGCAACAGAAACATCCGGCGTTGCCAACGGACGGTGAATGAACGGTGTCGCGTGTGCTGGGAAAGTCGGCCCGTACCTACCTGAGCAGGTGGTACGTTCCAGTTAGCTGCGCAGGTAAATGCCAGTCAGTGGCCAATGGGGAGGAGAGCAGGTGGTGCTGATTTGAGTTTTTGGTGGCTACGGTTGAAGTTATTTTTGTTGAATTTCATTTTCCCTCTGTTTCCTTAATATTTTGGGAATAAAGGTCATCAATCAATCAATCAATCAATCAATCAATCGTTGTTGTTATTTTGTGTCTTAGATGTCGTTGCATCTGGGTCCGGCGGTTGCGTCAAGATCCAGCGGGAAACAGAAACAGGACCAGGACTAATAGCAAACAGCTGCTTTATTCATCTGACTTGCAGAATAATGTTAATTTTTCATTTGAAAGGTTTTGAAACGCAGAACAATTAAATACAAACTCATGCAAAGCTTCACTGCAACAGCCGAAGAAGAAGAACCGGAGATTTTCCCGTTTCCGGTCAAACCCACCTGGATATAAAGAAAGCTCACGCCGTCCTGACGCCTTGTTGCCGCGACAACGCAGCATCACTCAGCGCCCGCCTAAGAAAAGCACGTATAAAAACAGAGGACTCGTGCAGCAGCAGCAGAGTTGCAGGGATTTCTGGAGCAACTTCGTTGCTCATGGCGGCGTCCGTCAACGCCGCCCTGAAAAGTTGCCGGATTTCAAAATACGGTTTGGAGGGAACCCCGGTCTGACCTCTGACATCATCAGCACAGATGTGATGTCGCCACAAAAAACGAAATACAAGGCCGTCGTATGTTTCCTGTTGTGACAACGGGGTCGATTTGTCCTGCGGCTCCTTGTTGTTGTTAAAACATCGTAACGCGTTTGCTCAATGGCGGGATGAAAAATAAAAGAACCCGTTCTCAAATTCAGACTCAAAACTTTTGCGCAAATGAAGTCTTCGGGTCTCAGTCCCGACAAGGCGAAGTGTTGGTTTGTAGGCCTGACAGGACGACTGGGTTCCGGGTTCGAAAAAGCTCTGGACTCATTCGACTCCGACGGTAACGGTCATCAAACCTTCTCTCGCTCCTCGGTCTCGTTATTAGTAAAGATCCAATAGAAAACGTAAGTAGCAGCTTCTCATATTTATTGACACTGGAGGAAACCTAAAAACAGGAAGATTCTGAATGAAGTTCTGCAGCCGCTTTTTGCTTCCTATAGGGACATCTTCTCGTTTCTGACTGTTTAGTCTGTCTAGAAACCAGAGGTCAGAGGTCATGGGGGGTCCTTAAGACTAGACCTGTGCAGCGCACACACTCATACGCTCACATGAACGGTTCATGCTGTAATAAATAAAACATCCATAGCATCTATAAATTCAAACTTTAGAATATATACGTTTATATATGTGATTGTGTTTAAATATATTTGTACGTAGCTTTGTTATATTCATGTACATTTTGAAGTAAACAGTTTGTCGACTCCACATGAAGAGCTCAGTTCGCATCTGAAACTTTCAGGCTCCCGTCTTCCTTTCAGGTCCGAATCTGATCTGTTCAGCCGACCCTCCGACGCACGATGCCGTCGGTCCTCATCCCCTCACCTTCGCAGGTAAACAGCAGTGCATTATGGGAAGGAGGGTTTGTTTTGCCCTGAGCCTCGCCTCCCGGGAGAGATAAGAGTTAAACCTTTCTCGGGCTGCGTCCCGGTGTCGTTGCGGAACCTCCGCAGTCCACACCTAGACACGTTCAGTCCAAATTACCCGCAGTCTTATCGAGACCGGTATCCAGACGAGAAAGTGTGTATTCGTGCGTTAGCACCAGAGCCAAGCTGAGCTCGTAGCGTTAGCAGGGTGGCGGACTGATCGTACAGCGTCCTCACATCCTCCAAAGTTTGGACCGCGGCGCTGAACTGCGACTGCTCGAGTCCGAATTCGCCGCAGAGAAAGACTTCAGGTTCTGCTTCCGGCGAGGCTTTGCTCAGGGTAAAAAAACCCCGTTTCTCGTGCCTGTAAGGCAAAAGGAGGGCGAGACGTTTTCCAATGGAGCTTTTTGTGAGCCGCAGACAGACAGAGAGACAGACAGAGAGATAGGGAGACAGATAGAGATAGATAGACAGACAGGCAGAGGAATAGAAGGAAGAAAAAGAGTTGGCGTGGGGTAAGGCGTCGCTCCGTCACTCTGTCCTTCTCTCCATCAGTCGTTTCATTTCTTTGTTTGGTTTCTGTCCCTTCGTACATCAGAGTAAACCTGCTGAAGACGACGGGATTTTAAATCCCTCTCTCCTCCCGTCCTCTGTATTTGTCCCCCCAGGAGATGGAAGAAGGGATGAAATGTAGAGGTGGTGAAACGATTTAAGTGGTCAGTCCTCTCCTCTCCAGCTCCCTCGTCTGCTTCAGCTCTTTTATCCTGCAGAAAGAAACGCAGCAGGATTTAAACACAGACAGTTAACACCGACTTCTCACGAAGGAAATTAAAAAGTCCACACTTTTCTAAAAGAACCGCATTTGTTCATGTTTTTACTCCAACAAACCGTCAGGATGTAAAATGTGCGCGTTACCTGTGTCTGCAGCGTCTCAGAAACCTCATGATCTTCCTGGCTGCCTGGTCCTGTTTCTTCGTCAAGAACGACCCCCTGATGGACACATAATCAATATCTCCTGCTTACCAACAATCACCGTCACCCACGGAGACTAATCAATATGAACTGGCCACAATCGGCCTGTTCGGATCAACATGCACTGCGAGCGGTCAGTATTTGTCTTCGGTGATCACTGTGTGCCGGTGAACAGTGACTAGAGGCAGTAAAATCCGGTAGTGGCAGGTATCACCGTGTTCACCGTGGGCATTGTACCCTGAGCTGCGTCTGCTCAGGGGCCGCCTGTATCAATGCAGCGGGGTAGAGGACTAGCGGAGCTGGTTGAGCAGCTCTCTACAGCTGAGGCTGACTGACACAGACTGGAGCTGTGACCGTATAAAATCAGGCCACGCGAGACATTGCCCTGCGATGCAGGACTGCGTGTGTGTGTGTGTGTTTGCTGAGCGTCGCTCAGCTGCCGAGCTGTCTGTCTACCTATCTCAGATGTGTTCCTACTGTGTACAGAACGGGAACAAACAAAACAGGGACCCTCTTATAAAAACACTGCTCCATCAGTGGACAAAAAGTGAACGGGGAGCCCTTAATGACCACCTGTCTCATGAGCTCTGACGACCTGGACAAATACGGAAATCAGTGACTAAAGTCATGGAATCTAAGTCTAAACCCTAAATTCAAAGGATTTAACTCCGGGACAAATCTCTGCTGCCCTCTGGTGGCCCAGAGCACACGCCCACATCTGGAGCACACATACAAACACGTGTTTAACACGTGAAGAGTGCAGGTGGCAATTATTAATCTATAATCACATCACTGATAGATGATGACCTCTATGTGTTAAACTGCTGGTAACCATAGCAACAGTACTGATGCCTTAAACATGTTAACTGTGTGTGTGTGTGTGTGTGTGTGTGTGTGTGTGTGTGTGTGTGTGTGTGTGTGTGTGTTTTACCAGCGGGGTGCAGGAGAAGTGGTCGACGTTAAGTGGATCCACTTCCTGTTCCAAGTCCAAACTGTCGCCGTTGACACTCCTACAACCAAAAACACCATCTACAGTCAGACTGTGAACACCTGCGGTGTGTGTATCAGGTGTGTGTGTGCTTATTGATCCGCTAAACTCCGCTCCTGTCTGCATGCAAAATGGAGAGGGTCTAGTCATGAAACCACAGCTGCCTTACACACGTTTACTATGGGGCTCTCAAAACACGGTGCGACTGTCTAAGGCCTGTTGAAAAATACGACACCGTGCAGCAGGAAGGCAGGCAAGCCATCCGGCCACCTGATTTCTTATTGCATACTTTGTTCCAAATGGTCCGTACCTGCTGTGATTCAACTTTCAGCCATCAAGAGGCATCAGTAGAGGTAATGGAGTCTGAGGCCTCGGTCCCCTCCGGAGGAAAGTCCCGTGTTTCACATCTGAGAAAGGAGTCATTCAGTTTATCGGCTCTGTGCTGTTCATCCAGACTGATGAGCTGTTTCCTGTTTGTTTTCCATTCAGTCCCATAACCTCTTGTCCATGAAGCCGAAGCTCTGTTCAACTGCAGATCGATGTTTCTCTCTCGTCTTCCCTGGAAGACGATTAAGTTCTTTTTGTGCTGTGGCCACGCCCACATGGTCTTTGTTCCAGAAAAGCCAGCTTCATTTATCATTACAGACTTTAACCTCCTTAGTAAAATGTGGCTTATTGTTGGTGAAATGTAAAATGTCTTTAGTCACTACATTGTCCACACAAAAGTTAATGACACCCGTTATTGTATCTGTCCCCTCATCAAGCTCCAAGTTCTGAAAAATGCTCCAGTCGCTGCTGAGGAAACAACCCGTCGGTGTTTCCACACTGTCCTCAGTCCACTGCAGCACAGTCTTGTGCTGGGGTTTGCTTGACTCGAGCACAGATCTGTC
The DNA here is from genome assembly GCF_016859285.1 of Xiphias gladius. Lineage (NCBI taxonomy): Eukaryota > Metazoa > Chordata > Actinopteri > Istiophoriformes > Xiphiidae > Xiphias > Xiphias gladius. Next base: position 19,221,876 of record NC_053411.1, read on the forward strand.
GGTGGGCATGAGATGGAACGTCGAGGGACCCGAATAGAGAGTGGAGAACGAGCCTTCGCTTTTCTAGGCACTTTTCATTTTCCTACAGCATTTATCCAAAACTGCTGCTTCTAGTTCCACATTTAACATACTGGTGAGATCGGGATAGTGATAACTCAAGTCTACATTGATTAAAATCACCAAGAAGGAACATGGGGGGTCCCAGGAGTTGCTGGCGGGGCCATGATTCAGTGAACACCACGATGCAATAATCCCTGTATCCACGACGAAACTTCCTGTTTTTACAGAGCTCCTCCACTTTGCTGGGCTAAAAATTATGGATGGCAACGGCGGTTTGTTTCCCCTTCGGCAGAGCCTTTGTCTGACGCCTCCTCTCCTGCCGCTCTTTCGCCAGAGTTGTCTTCCAGCAGGCTTCTCCCTCGCGGCTGCCGGTAGATGCTCTGACAGTGCGTCGCTCTTATGCCGGAGAGCTAGCAGGACCTCTCTGAATATACTCGGGGCATTTGCGTGTGCGTAGATGGTGTGGGAAAACTCTTGCACAGGAGTTCACCAACCACCAAAAATAAAATCCGATGGGAGAGAAGTGGCTCCATGGCTCAGCAGCCTGAGAACAGGGGGTCTCCTGTTGTCCAGAGTCCCTTGGTGTGGCTAGCAGCTGGTACTGTGAACTAGCTTGCTATGTCCCAATTGAGTTCTCAGTTGTCTTGCTCGTACAACCGTGGTCAAGGGCGGGTTACCTCCCTCAAGTGAACAGATTGATTGATGACTTGGTTCGAAACTCGGAACATAATTCTTAACACCAATCATAACGCAGGTTGCATGTTGCCAGCAGCAGCGCCACTGGAAACTTGGCGGATGTCAACTATATACTTATGTCTTTCTTAGCAGAGTTATGCAATATTGATTGAAATATGTTTTACTGAAATATGTTTCTCTCCCAAGGTGAGTTATAAAGATTTTTATAAATCTCAGCGAGTCAGGACACATTTGGAGTAAAAGACTGAAGCAGGAGAAAACAGCCGGCCTGGCCTTGTGTGTTTCTAAGTCGTGTGGACACGTTGGTGCATTTTCAGGATAGTTGACCTACTGAAAGCTTTCCCACAGTGATCACAGCTGTACGGTCTCTCTCCAGTGTGAATACGTTGGTGACTTTTTAAACTACTTGAAATTGCAAACGCTTTTCCGCATTGGTCACAGCCATATGGTTTCTCTCCGGTGTGAATGCGTCTGTGGACTGTTAACTTACTTGAAGTTGCAAAAGCTTTTCCACATTGGTCACAGATGTACGGTTTCTCTCCGGTGTGAATACGTTGGTGGATTTTTAGGTAACATGACCTGCTAAAAGCTGCTCCACACTGATCACAGCTGTACGGTCTCTCTCCAGTGTGAATGCGTTGGTGGGTTTTTAATCTAAACGAATCCGTAAAAGCTTTTCCACATTGATCGCAGCTGTACGGTTTCTCTCCGGTGTGAATGCGTTGGTGGGTTTTTAAATGACTTGAAGTCGTAAAAGCTTTTCCACATTGGTCACAGCTATGCGGCTTCTCTTTAGTTTGAACTCTCTGATGAATCTGTGTGCGTCTCTGTTTTTATAGTGAAAGACAGACATACAGACAGAGAGAGAGGGAGAGAATTAGAACTCATGGTTGAGGGAATTGTCTAACACCATATGTGTACGGCAGTGTTTCCTATAAAAAGGGTCTCCTGGAGCGGCCTGCCCAGGTACATCAAGACCCGCCCCGGTAGATAAAAATCACCTGGTTTCAACTGAAGTAAATCTAACATTAGAAGGCCTTAATTCACCCTTTCCAAACTAACTAACTAACGTTGTCGGGTCTCAGGTCACGTGTCAGGGAATCGGACATCAAACCTCAAACCTCAGGTATCAAAAATTAATTAACTTAAGTCTCATTCAGTTTCAAACTCTCGATTCAGAGCATCGTCTAAAACATCGGGAAATTAACAATCAATCAAAATTTGTGTCAAGTTCAACAAAACAATTTAAAAAATACCATGTTTGCTAATCCAAAATTGACTTAATGTAACAGCAACATAAAAATCCAGGGAAAAAAAAGCATACCTGATATTTTTTGATGCCAGAAGTCTGATACCTGATTCCTGAGGTCTGATTCCATGAGTCTGAAACCAGGAGCCGTATTCACAAAACATCATAAGGATAAAAGTTAGAGTTAGGAGAAACTCCTGAAAATAAAAGACCTGTCAGTTCTGACTTGAGGACTCATAAGGTTTAGGTCTGCGAGTGATTCACAGAACATTTTAACTAATGGTTTCTCCTCAGTCTTAGAGATGTTAGAGGCAGTGCAGAGGACCCCCAAGTCCCGAAGACCTGCTCACAATCTCAATCCGTCTGCTGCTGCAGGTAACGCGCCTTGTCAAGCCAACATTTGGCATAATACAATGATAAATAACTTATTAAATTAACTCTCTCTGACTCTGACTGCAGCCATCAATCTGATCTGATCCCATAACACTGGGGATGGTTTGTACAATGCTATGCTACTTGGACAACAGAAAAATACAGTTTACAGTGCTGATCTCAGCCTCAACAGAATTAGTCATCAAACCAGAACTTCACCCCTGTGATCCTAATTTAGAGCACGTTACAATATCATCAACTGCAACAGATAAACAGATAAATAAAAGTGATTTTGTGGATTATCCAGTAGAATCTGTTACATGTAGAACTACCGCATCAAAGTGTGGTGGTTTGTTTAGGTATCTGATGCTTGATACAATCTTCTCAACCTTTGTCTCGTGAGCTGTATGGAAACTGTGAGACGGTTTAGCGGGTGATCGCACTGTGCACCAAACAGAATGACATCCGTAAAACAAGACTTATAGCCAATGGATTTGAACTGCAGTTTTCTCGTCCTCCCGCAGCCGTCTGACAATCTGACCGAAACCTTCGTTGGGGTGGACGTCTGGGGCCGCTAGTCAGGTGACAGGTGAGTTACTGCAGCAAGTCCATTCCTCTCTCACGTAATTATTTTCTCTGACAGTTGACATTTTTCAGACCTCCGTTTTCTCGAGCTCATCATCTGTGACTGACAGACGTAATTCTTGGCTGTTTGATAGATTTTCTCCCTGATTCGTTACTGTAGTCAAGACGTCAGAAACGCTCAGAACTCGTTTCCCCTCATTAAATATGTGTCCGCTCCGCCTGCCATGGAACATACATCGAAGAGATTAGTTTGATCCCTCTTCAGTCGTGTCCCTTCAGTCTCGGAGCATCAAGCTGGTGCAATAACCCCACTCAATGGCCAAGGGTGTTCTACCCGGACATAATTTGAGAATACAAAAATCCAGAACAGAATTTAAATCCTCCTCCTCACCTACAAAGCCCTTAATGGTCAGGAACCATCGCATGTGAAAGAGCTCATAGTACCTATTACCCCAGTAGAACCCTGTGCTCCCAGAACTCAGGCTCGCTCGTGGTTCCTAGAGTCTCCAGAAGTAGACTGGGAGGCAGAGCCCCCATTACCAGGCTCCTCTACTGTGGAACCATCTTCCAGTCCGGGTCCAGGAGGCAGACACCCTCTCCAGGTTTAAAGGATAATTATGATTCATTTCAACCTGGTTTATTTCCCATAAATTGCTACTGTGGCTCTGTGGGTTGTGCTAACGTCGCAGTCATCACCTCAACAACTATGCACCTCCGTCGTAGAGATTTGGGAAAATGGGGACTCGCGCAAATTAGCATGTGTCAGGGCAATCGGTGTGAGCCCCCTGCAGCTTTCCACATAAACCTGATCTTTACATGAATCATTTCAATCTCTTGTCTCTGAGTCTGACCAGAAGTAAACGCAGGTTGTCGCCGCCTGGAACGGCCATCACGCTAACTTGTGGGGATCTACACCTGGGTCAACTTGCTGGCTGCTCTAACCCTGCAACCTGCATAGTCATCCACACACACGTGTGTGAGGCCGACTTTCGCTGCAGTTATACTTTGATCTGGGGAAACTCAAATAGCTAAATGCAATGGTGGATTATGTGATTGAGGATGAGTGATTTCGCTCTAGCGATTGGTCGTATTTTTCCGAACCGGAGAAAACAGACGAGGAGCTAAATCAAACAGGCAGAAAGGCGACGGCGCTGTCCTGAAAGACGGTGGACCCTGGAAAACTGGTGGCGTTCCTGTGGTCACTGCTCTCAACAGCCAACTGGGAAGGGAAAATCTTTGCTCCGGAGAGTGGGAAGTGTTGATAATTCCAGCAGCGTATCTACGGGAAATGACTTTGTGGCTCTTATCAACATTGTTGTCCTGGAGACTTTTGTTTTCCTTCCCAAAATTGACTGAAGAAAAGATGGAGGCCGGCTGGACAGATTCTCAGCCCTTCCTATGGTAAGAGAAGCAATTACAACACGTAAAACACTACGAATACTAGCATCTGGTTATATTCCTGGAGCCACTATGAGCTGAGATTGCAATGGAAGCCGAAGGGGGGAAAAAAAAAAAAAAAAAATCAACATTGTGTTGGATAATTAGCCCCAGGTTTGAAAAAAAATCCCAGAATAAAAACGTGACATCTGAGAGAAGCACTGAGCAGGCTGATTAGGTCGGCCAGCAAATGACCCGGATGAACAGCCCTGATGGATTCAGTCCGACTGTTTGAAAGGATCCTTGTAAAACCGCCGTTTATTTGAAAAGCTGCAGGGGTCCTGATATACGTTGTTTCCTGTGGAGTCCTCGTTTCCCCGAAACTCTAAGATGGAGGTGGCGAGTGCAAAGTTGGCGCAACCCACGGAGCCACAATAGCAACAATAGCAATTTATAAACTGGAATTACCCTTTAAGAGCAGGCTTCAAACCTTCCTTCTTGATAAGCTTATACTCAGGTCTGGCTCAGGCTGGTCTTGAACCACCCCCTAGTCATGCTGCTATAGGCCCAGACTGGTGGGGGACCTCCCATGATGCACCGAGCTCCTCTCTCCTCCTCTCCCTCTCCCTCTGTACACATTCATGTCCCATCAGTGCTCATCACTAACTCGTCTTCTCCTCTCTCCCTTAGTTTTCTGCTTCCTCGTCTTCCTCTGATCCTGTTGCTTTCTGGGGTGTTTCTGCCCCTGGTGCTGCAGAGTCTGGATCTGTGACTACAAACCACCTACTGCCCCATGAACCTGCTCAACACCCCCTGCCTCAACTATTCTGATTATCATCTATTGTTATTATTATGATTAGACATAGTGGTGGAGCTCTCTCTCCGCCTGCTCTCTCAACCCAACTGGTTGAGACAGATGGCCGCCCACCCAGAGGCCGGATCTGCCCGAGGTTTCTTCCTGTTGAAAGGGAGTTTTTTTCTCTCTACTGTCGCCAAGTGCTTCCACATGGGGGGATGTTTCAGGGATCGTGTGTCTTGGCTGCAGTAATGAGCCTTTCTGAAGGCTGTAAAAAAAAGCCTCAATGTGAGTCTTTGAAACTGGCCTGTAAAAGTTACTCTCGGCTTCTGAAGGGTTATTTTTATATGTTTTTATATATTATCCCACTATGAGACTAAAAGAAAGCGGCTGATGGTGCTTATTAAACTCAGGTGCTTGTACTAAACAGAGGTGTTATTCTGTAAAGAAGGCACCCAAAGACACATGGTTGTCTATATGTGACAAACGACCCCTTATATGGAAACGGCAGGACAATTTGAAAAACTGTCCTTGGGTCCCGTGTCTCGTCTTTTTCTACAGATAAGTCGTTAAATGGCGAGAGTCCATCACGTCCAGAGTGAAACGTCCGTACGAGGGAGGCACGTACCTGAGGAGTGACGGAGGTCTCAGCCAATAAGAAGATGATGTTATTTACTATGTTTAAACCTGATACCTGCTGGACCAGGGGGAGACTAGTCTCTCAGACCCGGTGAACTGATGTGGATGCCGTATGCTTGTCAGGGATGCAGAGTCTGGTCCAGAGCTCCGTGAGCAACCTCAGTCTTTAAGACTCTGCCGTATTTTAATAAATAGACGTGAATTTAACTTTTTAACTAAACGAATGCGCGAGTCCTGACGTTTTGAAGGATGGACTCAACACTTCGCAGCAGCGTAACGCTACGTTAGCTACGTTAGCGGAGTCACGTCGCTCCGCTCGCGGTGCAGCAGGAGCATCGTCGGTAGTGGGACCGGTCTCTAACGGCTTCCCAGATCCCCGACCATCGGCGACAACCGTGCTAGACCTAAATCTGGACTGAGGATTCTCCAGATCTGAAATCAGCTGTTGATCCCGGTGAAAACCAGAGCAACTAACGGCCCGTGAGACGCGCTGTTCTGTCTAAATCTCGTCCCGAGCCACCGAAGGCTGAAACGAATCGGACGCTCACGTCTCCCGGAACTAAGCGGGTAAAACCCTGGGTCCCTTTCGGACACTCTCGGGGTCTCATTTCTTTTCGGACTCGTCCACTTCTCCATCCGGATTTTTTTTATTTTGCTATGAGGATGAGAGACCGACACAACCCGACACACAGACGCTCCTCCGGCGTTTAACCGGGTCGGTCACTGAAACCACAGGGAAATCACCTCAAAACCACCTTTTCACTGATCACGTGACTGCTGTCAAAAGGCGAAACCGGGAAAAGAAAGGGGGGAAAACCTGTTTTCCTTTTCCGATGCAAAAAAAAAGCCGGCGGCTCGAACCCACCAGTCCTGGTTCTCTCCCTGACTCCGGGGGCGGCCGGTGGTCCTCCGGGTGGGGGGCCGGGTCCTGGTTCTCCTCCTTCATCTCGCTCTTGTAGTCGTCGGGGACTCTCTGTCTTCGGGTCCGGAAATTTTTATATTTGCTATGATGGATGATGGTGATGATTTCCGACATTGACGACAAAACAACAGGACGCGTCCGTTCCGTTGCCCAAAAAACAACTCAAAACCAAACCACAAGTCCCAAACACTTCACTTCTCACTGGTGGTGTGGGCGGGCGAAAGGAACGGGGGGGGCCGGGTCTGGTTCTCCTCCTTCATCTCGCTCTTGTAACGGCGGGGCGAAAGATCCGGGTCCCGTCTCCTGGTCCTCCTCCTTACGGCCCGGTTGTAGGGGTCCTGGTCTATGGGGGCCGGGTCCTGGTTCTCCTCCTTCATCTCGCTCTTGTAGTCGTCCTGGTCTATGAAATCCGGGTCCTGGTTCTCCTCCTTTACCGCGGTCTTGTAGTGGTCCTGGTCTATGAAATCCGGGTCCTGGTTCTCCTCCTTTACCGCGGTCTTGTAGTGGTCCTGGTCTATGAAATCCGGATCCTGGTTCTCCTCCTTTACCGCGGTCTTGTAGTGGTCCTGGTCTATGAAATCCGTGTCCTGGTTCTCTTCCTTCATCCCGGTCTTGTAGTAGTCCTGGTCTATGAAATCCGGGTCCTGGTTCTCCTCCTTTACCGCGGTCTTGTAGTAGTCCTGGTCTATGAAATCCGGGTCCTGGTTCTCCTCCTTTACCGCGGTCTTGTAGTGGTCGTGATCGGTGAAATCCGGGTCCTGGTTCTCCTCCTTCATCCTGGTCCTGTAGTGGTCCCGGTCGATCAAGTCCAGCAGATCCCTACGACTGACGGGTTCTGTTTGTTGCCGCTACTTTGTGTTCTCGCGATCTCCGCGCTGTCTCGCGGTAACCGGAAGCTCGTCTGAGACGAGCGGAGCCCCCGCCGAGCCCCGCCCCGCCCCCCTTGGTTACTGTTGCTAAGGCGTCCGCTGTCGGAGAATCCGACGATGCGAGCGCGAGCAGACCGAGGCTCAGGTGACAGGTGGAGAAAGCAGCTGGGTCACGGGGGGACCGGATGTGGAGCGGGATGGAAACACTCACCCCGACTGTGCCAACGAGCCACTAGAGGCGTTTTCCAACAGGTGTGACAGGACCGATCCAAGTCTGCGGGACCAGGCTCCTGTCGGAGAAGAGTGTTTCCATCAGAGTAAAGTGAACCGCAGACAATTCGGTGTCTGCGTCTACAACGGCCGGTAAGGGACAAGAAATGAAAGCAACGGAAAGCGGGGGGGAAAAAAAGGCGCTTGAGTTATTTAATTACCGGTGTCGCCGTTGCAAGGTTTGTCCACCAGAGGGCGCTGTGACTCCTGTGGCCGACGCAGCTCAGGTACAGGAGCTCTGCAGGTGTCCCGTGGCATCGCCTGACTGCAGGGACTTCAGTGCGTGTTACAGTTGTGGTTCCAGGAGCCGACATCTGGATAGGCTGCCGGGTGCAGGTCCTGGTTTACAACTCCAGACTTTCCTTCGTTTCGCCGAGCGACTCGCCGGCTACAAGACTCACCCGGTTGCTTCTGCCCCGCACTTCGACGTTATCGTGTGACACGGACGATGACGTCGAAGTGCGGGGCAGAAGCAACCGGGTGAGTCGTGCGCGATTCCTACGCGGTGAGGGTTACCGACATGTCGGCGGAGGTCCGCCCCCGGCAGAGCGTCCCTCCGCGGGCGGACCTCAGCGCCGAGTGAGTTGTGTTTTAACAATGTGAGGGGCCCAGTGGACATCGGTGACAGACGTGGGCGTCCGACACAAAACACGAAAGCCACCACTTTGGACGATAGAAGGCTTGAATGGGCCGAGCAGCGAGACCACCTGTAGTGGTCGCGTTAACTGTTTCATCGGGGTCTCAAAGTTCAGTCATCCATACAAGTGTAAAACCGGAGCTCTGGCAGCAAATGCGGCCGTTTTCCACCGTCGGATGCTCCAGAAGTGCACAGATGCTTCACCAGGTTATCCGACAATTCACAGAGCTGCCAGTGACTGATGTAACTCAGAGTCGTACGTTTGCCACTTGGGGAGAGGAAGCTCAGGCACCAGCACGCAATCCGACAGTAACACTGATCGAGTCCATCCGGCTGGTTTTACTGCAGCCACACACGAAATAATAATAGTTGAGTCAGTTTATCCAACTACAAGGTCAGAACCAGGGCTCATCAACCACCGTGGAGTGATTATGGCTAACACCACTAAACTGGTAAAATACGTTCAGGAAATCACCGTCATTTCGTTTGAGGAAACCAGCTCCTGCTACAGGAGGGCGGTCTGTGGCCGGTGTGGCTGGGTCGCTGGATCAGTCAGTCCAGCACAATGGGCGACGGAGAGAGAGATGAAACAACGGCGTGTCTCTGAAACTCATCTTTGTTTCTTCAGGTGAGGTTCTTCATGACGCTCCTGATGTTGTTCGGCTCCCTGGAGATGATCCAGGTTGCCGCGCGGAGCACTGATCCTGACTCGCTCTGACGTCACCAGATCGAGGTTCCAGGTTTCGGAGCCGGGGCCCAACAACGAATTTTTGTTAATCTGCTCATGCACCTGGGTCTCACCTGATCTAAGAGCCAACAGAATAAAGGTTGGGATTTTTATCAGTCAGAGGTTGAAAACATTCAGAATATAATGCAGGTAGTTAACACAGACTGCGGACAGTCTCTCCTAGTCCCAGTCTACGCTGTGAACATCAGTGATTTAGTTCTTTAAGCTTCATGAAGTTTTAGATTAAAGTTTTACTCTGTGCAGATGCAGAGGGAGAGGAGGAGAGAGGAGCTCGGTGCATCATGGGAGGTCCCCCACCAGTCTGGGCCTATAGCAGCATGACTAGGGGGTGGTTCAAGACCAGCCTGAGCCAGACCTGAGTATAAGCTTATCAAGAAGGAAGGTTTGAAGCCTGCTCTTAGACCTGGAGAGGGTGTCTGCCTCCTGGACCCGGACTGGAAGATGGTTCCACAGTAGAGGAGCCTGATAACTGAAGGCTCTGCCCCCGTTCTACTTCTGGAGACTCTAGGAACCACGAGCGAGCCTGGGTTCTGGGAGCACAGGGTTCTACTGGGGCAATGGGGTTCCTGACCATTAAGGGGGTTGGTTGCAGGTGAGGAGGATTTTAAATTCTTTTCTGGATTTTACAGGGAGCCAATGCAGAGAAGCAAACAGAGAAATGTGGTCTCTTTTGATAGTTCCTGTCAGTCCTAGTGCTGCAGCGTTCTGGATCAGCTGGAGAGTAATTAAAGATTTGTTGGGACATCCTGATAATAAGGATTTGCAATAATCCAGCCTGGAGGTAACGAAGGCATGGACTAGTTTCTCTGCGTCTTTTTGAGACAGGATGTGGCTGCTTTTTACAATGTTAGGTAGGAGATAAAAGGCAGAGGTTGAAGTTTGTTTTGTCTGGAAGTTAAAGGACGTATCCCGATCAAAGAGAACTACAAGGGTCCTAACGGTGGTGCTGGAGGCCGGGGCGAAGCCATCTAGAGTAACTATATCATTAGATAATGAGTTTCTGAGGTGTTTGGGGCCAAGTACAATAACTTCAGTTTGTCTGAGTTTAACAGCAGAAAGATGCTGGTCATCCAGGTCTGGATGTCCTTAAGACCTGCTTGAGGTTAAGCTAACTGATTGGTTTCACCAGGCTTCATTAACAAATACAACTGGGTATGATCAGCATAGCCATGGAAGTTTATGGAATGTTTCCTAATAATATTGCCTAAAGGAAACACATATAAAGTGAATAGAACTGGTCCAAGAACAGAACCTTGTGGAACTCCGTGACTAACTTTTGAGTCTGTGGAGGATTTATCATTAACGTGCACAAACTGAAATCAATCTGATAAATAGGACCTAAATCAGCTTAGAGGAGTTTCTTTAATGCCCTTTAAATATTCCAGTCTCTGTAATAGGATATGATGGTCAATGGTATCAAATGCAGGACTAAGATCTAACAAGACAAGTACAGAGACAAGCCCTTTGTTTATTGCAGTAGGAAGGTCATTTGTAACTTTCACCAGTGCTGTCTCCTTGCTATGATGCACCTTTAAATCCTGACCGAAAATCCTCAAATCAACTATTACTATCTAGAAAGTTACACAACTGGTTGGCGACAGCTTTGTCAAGGATCTTAGAGTGAAAAGGAAGGTTAGATATTGGTCTAAAGTCGGCTAAAACCTATGGATCAGGAGTAGACTTTTTAAGGAGAGGTTTGATTACAACTGTTTTAAAAGACTGCGGTACATAAAGTGTTAATAAAGACATATTGATTATATCTAGTAAAGAGGTGCAAACTAAGGTTAAAACTTCCTTAAGCAGCATAGTTGGGATGGGGTCTAAGAGACAAGTTGATGGTTTAAATGAAGACATTGTTGAAGTTAGTTGGCAAAGGTCAATGGGAGAGAAACTGTATGAGTATATCTCACCTTTTGCAGCTGTTTCTAAGGTGCCTGTGTTTGAAGATAAATCGGCGCCGGTTGAGGGCAGGAGGTGGTGAATTTGACTCTGGGCAGTTAGAATATTATAATTTAAAGAAGCTCATGAAGTCGTCACTACTGAGAGTTATAGGAATACGTCGATCGATAGAGCTATGGCTCTGTCAGCCTGGCTACAGTGCTGAAGAGAAACCGAGGGTTGTTTTTGTTTTCCTCTACTAGAGATGAGTAAAAGGCTGCTCTGGCTTTACAGAGGTCATTCGTGCCTATCATGCACTATCGTGCCCGGCTACGCGGGATACTACCAGATGAGTTTCTACTTCAGACACAAGCATCTACCTTTGACCTGTGTTAGATCAGACTTGCTCGTCACCAATGGAGGTAAAACCTCGTAGCTGCTACTCTCACTTGCTGAGAGGAAGGAGGTGTGTGAGGAGGAGAGGATGGGGCCACAGACTTGAGAGTTTGGTTTCACTTCATAAACAGTACAATGGAGCAAACATCTCTTCAGTGGCTGCTCTGTAAGTCGATTCTGCGCAATACAGTAAATTAATGGAGTCACACTCGTGATCAGTTATGAGCATATTTTTATGTGTGATTCCTACTGAAGAGCATTTTTTAGAAAATCACCAGTAAAGATATGGAATTCATTATTCAACAGTTAAATTGAAAACATTTAATGGACTAATTTAACCAGGTTTTATTAGCATTGTTCCTACACCCGTCTGATTTCCGTATTTTATTTTTAGATTTTATTTTATTTAACACTAAACCTGTTGTTTTTAAGAATGTGAGGGCGGAGGTCAGTTTGGTCCCAGTACCGAAGGCTGACAGAGTTACAGCAGCTTACGTTGGTAAACAATGACTCATGTGAGCGAATGTTCACTTTCTGTTGCTCTACGAGTCTTAGATGTCACCGACACGTGAAAATCAAGGACCAGCCTCTGCTTCATTTAATGTCGGTAAAGTTCTGATGGACCGGCTTTGTCTTTAACATACAAACCACTGATAGTAAGTGGTATTTATTGAATTTCCAAAGTTACTGTATCTGCAGAAGAAAATATAAACTATGCGTCTCTCCTTTGCCCTCTGCGCGTCCATGTGACCTCACTGATTTAAATCCAAAGAGATTTGAAGCGAGTCGCTGTGTAAGTTACCGGTGGACGTATCTTCTATCTATTCCCATGTTTATCATCAGCTCAGTGTGTGTGCAAAACCTCTGGTAACATGTGAAACCTGAAAGCTCTGTATCATTTCCCTTCAGGGTTGACCACAGCGATCTGCTGCAGATCCTCTCAAGGTTGGTATATGACCGACCAAACCCGCTAACATGAATGGAAACATATACGTTTATGTGTAAATATACTTGTAAAACGAGTTAAATTTAAAGCGAGTTTTGGAGAAAGGCCTGCTTCAGGTACATTATTAAGTTACACACGGACTCACAAGCAGGACTCACAGAGAGCAAAGTCTACCACAATATAATGGTAGGGTCACCTAGAAGATTCCAGGTGGTTCCAGGCTTCTTCCACGCTGGCCCTGGGATCACTCAAAGCCTTCTATATTTTGACCAGGTGTGCTTTTCTCCACAGGTGATCCTACAACCAAAGCCCCGCCCCTTGTCTCAGGCCCCCACCAGCTTGTGTTCAGGCTAGTCTGCCACCTAGTGGTGTTCTGTCCGTACTTCATCTCCACAGCCCTCATGGTGTCTTTATACCGACACAAACCCACAGGTCACACACCCCACACACACACACACAGGTGTTCTGATCTGCCTGCACCTGGGTGGAGCTGTGCTGAGGTTCTGTAGGAGTCGTTAAAGCCACAGTGAAACATAAGCTACAGCGTCTTCGTCTTCACCTGCAGTAAGGTGACGTATTTCTGACACAATGAGAGACGACTGAACAATTAACACATGGAGACAAAATCAAAACTTGGAAAATGTAAATGTGAGCTCCCTGTTCTAACGAGGAACATGCATGTTAACTTATAAGAAAATCTACAGACACTTAAACCTTGAAAAAGTTACAAAATACGATCGATTATGAATACGCCCACAGTCTTAAGAAAAGTCTCTAATAAACGATGGATCAATCAGCTCATCTGTCAGTCAATCAATCGGCTGCACATCATCAGTTACCAATATTCATTATTTAGTGCTGATTATATGTTATTTACGATATCAGTACTGAGCTGAAAGGATTAAACCTTTCACTGTTCTGTCTCCAGGAAATGACCTGTCTGTCGCCATGGCAACACCCACACCCAATCAAGCCGACAAGGGATTGGCTGACGGGTATGATGCCGTCGTTGAAGTCACCACCAGGCATCACTTCTGAATGGACGACCAAAAGAAAAAAAGTCTGTGTACAGACTGATGTTTGTGACAAATGAGGGAAAATAACATCAGGTGTGGTCACTGGTTAAACTGGTTCAAGTTTTTCTGTTTCCACCCTGAAGTCACTCCGTGTCTGCCTAGTACATCTGTGGAAAATAAAAACCTGTAGGTATTTACTTTTTTCTTCAACAATTCAAGTTGTCAGACGACTCAGTGAAGCTCTGAAGTTGTTTAATTTGCTTCCTCCCTTGTCGACAGAAACAAACCCAGCGTTTAATAAAACGCCCCAGAGTTAAATTCTCCAGGTCACATTGACAGGAAACAATGAAATAATCCTAAACTTGAAATTGGTGTGGCTGCGATCATCTCGTGACCCTTCACATTCATCTCGACACCTGGAGAAACGGGTCCCAGGATGATTTATCAGACTGTTTCCACTTTTAAATAAAGTTTTATAAACACAAGGCGACTAATCGAGACAGTTTGTCATGTCCTCATTCGGCTGTCAGACTACATTCATGTGTGTGTGTGTGTGTGTTGAGTTAATGAAGACAGTCTGTGTCTTTCTGTCAGGGGTGGGGGGGTTCCGGTGGTTGCCATGGTGTCAAAAAGCAGCTGTCACTCAGACAGGAGGCAGTGATGGAAGCGTGATGTCATTGGTTACCGCAGAAACACCATGGTGAGAAGACCTGAGAGAGAGAGAGAGAGAGAGAAAGAGTTTCCTCCCTTATCTCCTTGTTTATTTCTCTACCTCCTCCTTTCCTCCGTCATCACACAGACAGACAGGTGTGTGTGTTACCAATTGTGTCTGTTACAGGTGTGTGTGTTACCCAGTGTGTAGGCACAGGCCAGCTTCTGATTGGTGGACACGTGCAGGCAGTGTGGAACCATTGAACTGCTCTCGGCGTGGAGGGGGAGCATCAGCACTGCGACACACACTACCGCGACCATCACACACACCACCCACTGAGACACACTGCGGACAGCTACACACACGCACAAAAACACACATCAGTACAAACAATGAAACACTGAGCTGAACAAAATCAATGATAAAGTCCAACACTGTGTCCATTACAACAAAGTCAACTACAACTCCCAGACTGCCCTGCTTTAAGAACCATCCAATCAGAGAGCTTCAGACTCTTGCTGATGTTGGGGTGAAGTTAGAGGTTCGTCTATGGAATCATCTCCACAGCAACAGCCACTGAGACTCATGGTTACTGTGCTATTATACTCCTTCCATACCTCGTTTCCTTGTCTCCTCCTCTCCCTCATTGTTTCCTTCTCTCCCTCCTTGTCTCCTCCTCCCCCTTCTTTCACTTTCCTTCCTCCTCTCCTTCCTTGCCCCCCATGTCTTCTCCTCTCACTGTAGGAGCTGAATGAAGTCTCCTCCCTGTGGATCAGTGATCACCTGTACAGGTAGGCAGCTGCAGGTGTTTTTGTGTGGGCACCAAGAGAGGAGACAGAGGAGTCAGAGCAGACAATGCCCTCTGTTGGCCTCCTCCTCCTCCTCCTCCTCCTCGTTTACTCCTTCTCTCCTCTTCTTCCTCTCCTCCTCTTCCTCCCCCCTCCTCTCCTCCTCTCAGCTCAGCCCAGATCTCCCGTTCTCCAACCTGGCCTCCTCCCTTGACCTCCATGCGGAACCGGTCTCTGCGGCCCCAGTTACGAGGTGAGATGTCCAGGTGACGCACCACCCTGAAAGAAAGGGAAGTGACGTCATAAATTGAACCGTTTTAAAGGTGAACTGATTTTCCACAGTGCGTTTCCAGGTGTTGGGGACAACGACAACGGATTTATAGTCTATGTAAAGTTTCATCATTGCCGGTTAAAGTTCTGTCAGAGCTGGTTAGATTGAAGCTGTTGACAGTGACGATCAGCTTTTCCTCCATTTCGCTTGAAGTTCTTTCCTGTAGCTGAGTTCAGCAGAAAACAACTTTCGAGCCACCGCGGGTGTTTTAGTCTGGAATCGTGACGGGCAGAACCAGCTTGTTGTTTGTTGTTTGTTATTTCACCATGAACGGCAGCCTGTCCCATCCCCAGTGTTTGGCTTTATAAATGGGGGTTAGTAGAAGTAACAGGAGCAGCAATAATAAATGAAGCTGTGTTTGTATTTCAGTGGGATTAAGAACTTACAGGTCAACGCAGGATTTTGCTCGGACGCTCCCCTCTGCCTCCACCACTCTGTAGAGCGAGGGAGCAGTACACAACACTGAGAGAGAGAGAGAGGAGGTTATCTCCTGTAGAGTCAGCAGGGGGCAGTGTGTCCCCGTTATATATACACAGAGACAGACTGGCAGCGAGACAGACAGTTAAAACAAACAGGTACTGACTCTTGAAGCTGATCCTGAATCTGTACGGGTTGTACAGAGTCAACACTCTCCTGTGTGAGTTTCTCTGGTCGGAGTAAAACACCAGCTCAGTGGGGAACAGGAAGACAGGCAGCGGGGACACCACACCTGGCTCCCCTCCCGTCTCACCTCCCATCTCACCACCCGTCTTCCCCCTTCCCGCCTGTCTCACCACCACCTGCCCCCTGTTGTCTGTCCTCCCCCCCTGTCCCTGTCCGTCGTGGATGTCCCTCCTCCTCATTGGTCCACCCTGTGTGGTGCCCCACCCTCGGCCATGATCCGAGTGCTGTCATTGGACGAAGTCTGATGTCACAGCATCGCCACCTGCTGCAGAAAGAAGTGAACAAATAAAGATAATATTACGATAAAACGTTAATGTTTCCTGTTGTTTATAATGACCCTGAATAAAAACGTAACAGTGTTTAGAGCCAAAACGCGGTTGTCATCTCATATAGTAGTCTAACGTTAGCCCTATTATGAGACACTTCACTGAGGTGATAGCTGGCAATGTAGCCAGCTGTGCTGAGCTAAACAGCTATGGTAACTTCCGAGGCTGTTTAACGTTTAGTGTCAGGTACTAACATTAATATAAAAATATAACAATACAAAACGATACACTTTATTGCCTTGTCTCTGTCTTGCTGCACACGTGTAACCACCTCCACAGTAAACTGACATGATCATACACTCGTCCTCTCTCCACGTAGTCATTGTTGCTGTGTGGCGCTCAGCTACACAATGTTAGGTCGACACAATAGACAGGCTGCTTATAAACTGCCTATCACAGGTTCCGATGCGTTTGAGCCCAGCACAGACTTTTCTGTTTCAGCTGCTCACTGCTCAGTGACGGCATTTTTAAACCTTTTTTAAAACAACAATGACAAACATTTACCGTTTCTTAGTTTTCTCAGTAAAATGTCTATAGATGGGTTTTGAGCTGCAGGTCGGACAATAAAACATATCTGAAGACGTGACCTTGGTCTGTGGGAAATTACAACAGACAGTTTTCACTTTCTTCTGGCCTTTTATAGACAAAACAATTAAACAAATAATTGAACACCACCGTCAAATCAATCAAAAATGAAAAAACAACCATTAGTTGCTGCCCAAAACATTTTTTTTAAAGTAAGACTATGCCCTTTATTTTAATAATATTATTATTTTATATACTTTTTTTCTACTTCTAAGAATATATTTAAGTATTTGGAGCAGGCCTTTGGTGTAATGTTATGATGAATTTTTATTGTAACATAGCATATCTTTCCTGTATTGTTGTATTATTCACGCTGTTGTTCGCGCAATGTTCAATATATTTTAAAAAGTCACATAGAACACCCTGCAGTGATTTGGAAAATGTGACTGGAAAACTTGATGAATAAACCAAAAATCTTGGTGGAAATTTCTAAAAAATATATTTCCATGTTTGGAGAATCCGCGACCTCATAGTGACACCCAATAATTAATCGATAATAAACTTAATTATTTCACCAATTTCCCACAAACCGCTATCAATTAAATTTTGAAAATGAACCTCACTTAACTGGATCGATTTGAAAGTGGAGAAATGAAAATCAGTAATTTAATCTGACTGGTCTGTTCATTGATCTTTTGATTTGATTCACTGAATACTGATCAGCACTTATTTAAAATCTAACTTTAGGTTTTTAAAAGTAAGACTATGCCCTTTATTTTAATAATATTATTATTTTATATACTTTTTTCTACTTCTAAGAATATATTTAAGTATTTGGAGCAGGCCTTTGGTGTAATGTTATGATGAATTTTATTGTAACATAGCATATCTTTCCTGTATTGTTGTATTATTCACGCTGTTGTTCGCGCAATGTTCAATATATTTTAAAAAGTCACATAGAACACCCTGCAGTGATTTGGAAAATGTGACTGGAAAACTTGATGAATAAACCAAAAATCTTGGTGGAAATTTCTAAAAAATATATTTCCATGTTTGGAGAATCCGCGACCTCATAGTGACACCCAATAATTAATCGATAATAAACTTAATTATTTCACCAATTTCCCACAAACCGCTATCAATTAAATTTTGAAAATGAACCTCACTTAACTGGATCGATTTGAAAGTGGAGAAATGAAAATCAGTAATTTAATCTGACTGGTCTGTTCATTGATCTTTTGATTTGATTCACTGAATACTGATCAGCACTTATTTAAAATCTAACTTTAGGTTTTTAAAGTAAGGACTCTGTATAATGTTTATTTGGTTAAAACATCTTTAAAAACCTCCCTCACGGAGACAAACAGGTGAATCTAACCCTAAATAGTAGGGAATAGACACAATAAACTGATTCACTGTTTATATTTCCTATTATTCCACCTTAAGGAAGTATAATGTAGTTAAGTTTTCTGTCAATACACAGTCTTTAACATCCTGCTTTATATTTAAGAGTATCAACATGCACTGTAAAACCTTCCAAATATGATTTATCGTAATAAAATCTATTAAAAACAAAAGACAACAGACTTTTGTTGTGAAACGGTCTGTTTTTATCCGGTGAGGTTAGCTAACGCTAGCTGCTCCGTCACACCGACCCGCCAAACAACCTTTGAAGTAACGTAAACGACTGTGCAGAAAACATGAGCGGCAGCTGTAAAAGTCCATCGCGATACATCTGCCCTCGGACTGAGTCAGAACTCAGTTAAATTCAACAGAAACGACAGTTTAGTGTCTCTACTCACCGTCGGCTGTTTCTACTTCCTCAGCAAGCTGCTGCATTTGACAGCTGCCGCCCAAGCTGCAACTCTCAACCAATGAGTGTCCAGGAAGAGACAGCAGTGGTTTTCTATTGGATGAGAGTCACGTCAGTCAAATTAGTTTTATGACGAAGTGTTTACATTGTTTATGACAAATTATCGTATAAATATAAAAATATAATGAAATTTAATTAGTTAATTGAATACATGTATAATTAAATACGTACGTTTTCATGATTAATTTAATAGAATTAATACGCTTGTTGGATATAATCTATAATCTATGAGTTGCCAGGATGTAAAACATAACTTGAGTAAAAAATAAACTAAGATAAAAGTATTTATTCAATCTCATCGAATCAATCAAAAGGACATTCAAAGACAACACTGTATTTTTGTGCAGTTTATTTTTCATTATCTTCCTTGAATTTTATGAATTTTTACTTTAAGATAGCTTTTTACTTATTACTCCAAATTTGTCTAACTTCTTAATAGCTTATCTATTTTTTATCACTTAAATTTCAAAATTGTATGTATTTATGAATTATTTATCTGTTGATTGGTTCGTTTTGTATTTGTATTTATTCTCCTAATGAGATACATTTTTTTTGTATTTATATATCAATAGAAAAATGGT
This sequence comes from Xiphias gladius, assembly GCF_016859285.1. Lineage (NCBI taxonomy): Eukaryota > Metazoa > Chordata > Actinopteri > Istiophoriformes > Xiphiidae > Xiphias > Xiphias gladius. The sequence goes on from NC_053411.1 coordinate 19,241,071, forward strand.
TTAGAAGTTTATACAAGTGGTGGATCGACCTGAAACTATGTATGTTTTACTTTATTTTTATGATTAATTTTTAATCATTGTTACCATAATTCTATATGTTTGTAATCATTTTATTTTTCTAAATTGTATGCATCATTTATTTATTTATTTATTTATTTATTTATTTATTTATTTTCTTTAAATTTCTCTGGGCTGTGCTGAAGCTGCTGTTGCTTTCAGGTGCTGTCGGATATATAACACTACTCAGGTTACAGTAAACAAATAAGTCGTAGAAGGAAAGATTTCTGTTCCATTTTTCCAGATTTCTTTTGATATATTGTTTGATTTTGTTGTTGAATAAACTGAAGACGGGCTTAAACGTGTTAAATGTATGTGTATTAATATGGAAGTTTGCTACTAAAAATAGATATAAGCCTAACAACAATAGATATGGGAGCTTTTTCACAATGTATGTCTGGGCTAACTAAATGTACATTTAACGTTGATTTCAATTTTTAAAGTTTAAAATTTTCTGTATTTTTATAGCAGCCCGAATGAATTCTCTTTAAAAAAAAAGTAATACTGCATCCATGACAAGTCATATCTAGGAGACAGACCGCAGATGTACGAGCTGCGGAGGGGACCCTGAAGGCAGTATAATAATCGTCTCTGTTCGTCGATCTTCGTGCTCCTCGTCCTCGCCTCCTGATTGGTTCGCGGGGCTTCGTGTCTCCGGACGTGCCTACTCTAGAGTCACCTTGCCCTGACTGGTGCTGCTTCGGGTGCTGCTGCTGTACCGGGGAGAGAGCGGGTGGACCGTCCGGCCCAGAGGCACACAGGCAGCGGGAATCTGACCGGCGACTCTGCGGCTACTGACCGACCGGGGGAAACATGGCGGAGGGAAAGCCCAAGACCTCTCCGAAGGCCATCAAGTTCCTATTCGGAGGCTTGGCCGGGTAGGTGCTACTGTTGGCTGTCATGCTAACGTGCTAATGTCAGCGGTGCGGCTGCTAACAGAGGAGCGAACACACTGCAGCGTTATTTTGGTGAAATACGCCTTTAAATTACAATTCACTGTCGGGTTTGTAAGAAAAAACACGGACCGTAACGGCCCCGTGAGTGAGGCTGCACTGACATTACCTGTTAGCTGCTAATGCTAACGCCCTGTGACGGTGTTATGGCAAAATGTGGTCCCCCTTCGGCTCGTGTCCCCTGGCATTAACCTGAACCAACCTTTAACCCAGAACCCAGCTAGCGCCCCCTCGTTATAACCTAACGGTAACCGGGGCCTTTCCATGCGGGACGACCACCGTGACGCCCATCGACAGATTCCCTCACAGAGACATTAACGCCACATATTTGCAGAGAGTTCCGTTCAAGAAACGTCGTAGATGTGAATTATTTTATCATTGGAAAAGGTCATTACATTTAAGTCCATTACCACTTTGTTTGATAATACTGCAGTGTGGTGATGCAAGTTAATTCTGGAAAAAAAGTTAAGAATGGATAATATATATATTTATATTTTATATTTTGTTCAATAAATGTCAATAATTGTCGTAAATATTATACTTTTAACATGCTCAATTAAAGTGTATTTGCCTAAATCTTGAGACACTTCGTATTTAAGCTAGACAGACATTTAGTCTGCTCATTAATTTGGAAAAATCTACTCTACCTATGTACTTAGGCCTCAGGGGCCTTTCTGGTGGGCAGCTCCAAAGAACCCTTTGCTAGTGCATAAAAAAAATTCTCCCACCACGCGAAACAAAAAAAAAAAGACATTCCACCTCCACTGCTACAAGTTCCATCCTAAAGGAAACACTGCAGCCGCAGAACACCATTGAAAACAGTGTTTAAACAGTCTGTTTTGACCTGGGTCCTGTTTAACAGGTAGCCTCTTAGCATGCTAACTGTTAGCAGATTTGTGAGTAGTTGTCTTGTATTATATAATGAAGGTAAGTAACGAGTTCTAGAGCTAATGCACAACTGTGTATAACCCGCCTCAGACAGTGCAGATGATGTGTCCATATGTCCTCACGTTCCTTGAGCCTTCTGCTCAGCAGCTGTCCACAGACGACCACAAAATCCTTCTGACTTGTAACCAGACTCATGGATCCCTTTTTTTTAAAAACCGGACCAGATCTATAAAGGATGTGTACACACTAAAGTCAGATATAAAACAGAATTAGAACACCTCACACACACTTCAGACCAGCGTATTCATGGTTTCACAGCGCAGTCTAAGGCTGATATTGGATTTGGAGATTAAAAATAAGGAGAGAAACTGAATCTACACAATAAAACATCGGTTACTTCTTCAGTAGGGCTGCAGCAGTTGGTCTGTTACTCAAATTGTGGATCAACATAAAGTGAAAAATGCCAATGATTTGCCTCTTAAATGGGATCATTTGCTCCTTTTTTCTTATTTTACGTTAAGGTAAATTGTGTATATTTTGCTTTTGGACTGATGGGTGCACAAAACAAAACTTTTGAGCTGTTAATGTTTTCTAGACCAAATGAGAGAAACTCAGTAATTAGACTTTATAATGTGCAGCCCTTGTTATCAGCGACGTTAGCACTGATTGTGGGAATCTTTTTTTTTTTTTTTTTTTTTGTGTGCAGTCTACGCAGTGAGCTCATAAAACAGAATCAAAGCTCCACAGACGAAAACAATGTGTACTCATATTTCTGACTTTATGTGAACATACAGCTTTATTTGTCTGGTGTCTAAACACTTCCAGGCTTATTCCCTGAATGTGAAAGCGACTAAAAACTTTATGACCTACAGAGGTTTTTTTTTATGCATTGACAGAATGTCCTCAACCTGGATTACAACAACCTCAGTGAAAATATTTTCCCTGATTTTGTTGCTCCAAAAACGGAACCAGAGGTGTCTAGTATCACTGTCAGGACTGGTTTGCTGTTACCTTTCATAGGATGTAAAACTAGGGGGGTTTGTACTAGAGACGGTTGCGTTAATTGGTGGAAGAACCTGGTTTTAGGCCTTCACAGCTCCAAATCCTGGAGGTCTGACTCAGAAATTTTAATGATGATGAACTTGAAATGTTGATATGCTGAGTTAAAAAGTTTAACAGGAGATTCAGACAACTCGGTCCAACTACTCAAGAGCCGCCTGCTGCAAAGACTCTCCACTCTCAGCAGAAAACCTCTATTTATTTTACACAGAATGCTGTGTCTTCTAAAACCTTCATAAAACCATCTTTGACTGACTGACATCTGCCTGCAGAGAGAAAATTAACCTGACGAGAGCCAATTAATTAACTATGGCTGAGCACGGTTATTGTTACCGTACCAAAAAGATCATGTTTGTAACAGAAAAAGCAATGAAAATGCAAATATTGAGATAGGAAAGAAAACAAAAGACACCAGACAAGACATAAAATAAAAACACATGCCTGATTTTAAGCGGAAGTCCAGTGTTTAACCTCCTCCTGCAGCGCCCCCTGCTGTGTGGACACTGGTGTTTATAAGTGCTGCTGTTGTTTTGTAATTAATTTTGTTTTTATTACAAACAAATGCAACATGTGAACACTAAAAACCATTTCACAGCATTTAACATTTTCTTTGACATCCAAAAATATTTTACTGTCGTTGCAACAAAGAAAAAGTTGAATAAAGAATAAAATGTTTTTAAACTTAATTTCCCCCCAAAAAAAGGAATGTGAATTGAATGCCCTGTATTTTCATGGTGATAAATAAATGAGGTAATTTCTGCTCATACATGGTGCAGTGGTTAGAAGGTTCTGGGGTTGAACTCTGTGCGGAGTTTGCATGTTCTCCCCCTTCCTGCGTGGCTTTCCTCCGGGTTCTCCGGCCTCCCCCTCCAGTCCAGAAACGTGCAGGTTAATTGTCGACTCTCGATTCCTCGTAAGCCTGAATGCTTTTTGCCTCTATGGCTTTGTTCAGACTGGAGGCAAATCCAGTTTGTTTCTCACATCACATCCTCAGGACAGACTGTCCACACTGTTATTTGCAATTGATCAGATCGGATTTATGTGTCCCGACGTAAACAACCTATCTGCATGGTTTGCTATAGTGACAACGTAGTCGTAGCTACGCTGGCGACGCGGTAGGATCCTTCCAGCTTTGCCCGAACAGAAGCCTCCCCCTCAAAGTGCAAGCAGACAATTTATTTCAGCGTCCGTCCGCAGACTGTTGTTCTAGTTGTCCTCCATAGCGCCCAAAAACTGTAATCTCTGACAGCGCTCTGCTGGTGGCAGCATGGATTCTGGGTGATTGTGAGCCGCTTCTAGAGTGACACAAAAGACGCTTTGAAATCCGATTTGAGCGGTCAGAGCATCCGGACTGAGACGTGTCTGTTCCGATCGGAATCGCATTTCAAACCACCTCCGAATGTGGTTTGGATCCGATTTACAAAAATCGCATTTCACATGGTGTTTTTTTTTTTTTTTTTTTTTTTTGTGTGTCGGCCCTGTTATAGACTGCCGACCTGTCCATGGTGTACCCCGCCTATTGCCCAGTGTCAGCTGGGATCGGCTCCAGTGTGTACATTGTAAAAAGTGACTGCTGACGTTTCCCACCCTCTGTCTGTCACAGCAGCTGCACGTCTGTCCCTTAAATGTCATGACCCCCCCAAGCTGTGCACAAACTTTAAAACATCTCAGGAGCGCACACGTCATTCATGCGCGGCCTTCGAGGAGTGTGCACGAGAATTTAACATGTCCATGAGTGTGAGGGACAGCTGCTGGTGTCTGAGAAGATGTCACCTTGGACACTAAGAAACTGTGATGGACTTTTTTTTTTTTTTTTCTGACATAGTATCAACTGAGTGATTAACCCAGGGTTGCAACTCATGATTAATTAATTATCAGTTAATCTGTTTAATCAATATTATTTAATTTAATTTTTTTTATTTTTTTGGGATGAATTGTTTTATATCGGAGGTGATGCCTTGTTCTGTCCGACCAAAAGTCCAAAACCCAAAGAGAAAAGATGCAAATCGTCACAGTTGAGAAGCTGGAAACAGCAAATATTTGACATGATTTTCTCCAAACGTGACTAAGATGATTGTTCGATTATCATAATAGTTGCTGAGTAATTTTCTGTGCATCAACAAGTTGATTAAACGACTAATTGTTGCAGCTCTAATGTACCTAACTACACTTAAGAAATTCTAGAATTGACCAAACTGCTAACTAAATGATGTGGTCAGAAATCTCTTTAAATGATTCAGTAATTATCAGATGTTGTATTGGGAATGTTTAGACTGTGTACGTACGGTAGTAGAACGGCTTGAACACACAGGTAATAAACAGATAAAGGCCATCACATCTTGACAGTGAGGCCTCAGTCTGTTACTCACTTTAACAAAAACGTTTTAATAGGTTTGCATATGGATCTGGGGCCCACAAAATCATGTGATTAAAAAATGCTTGTTACATCACCCAGTGGATTATGATTATTTTGACCCCCAGTCTGACATGAGGCCACTTAAGCTGTTCACTAGCACTAAAGCACAGGCTATTGTTAACACAACAGTACAGTCTGACTCCAGTCTTGTTATTTTAATAATTGGTTGGGGCATCTTCAGGCTGAACCCTGACCTTCTGATCAGTTGTTATTTATCACAGTACGAGCTGTTCTACCTACTGGTAACAGTCTGATATCACTGTAGTAACTCTGATAACGGTCTGTTGATCATGTAGTTTTACTGTATCAGAGAGGGAAAGGGCTGATGTTAATCTTCTTATCAACACATGCCATTAAAACCAAAGCCAACAATGTTGTTCTGTAGTTCTCAATACTTCCCTACTCAGTCTGTGACACTCAGCTTCAAGCCCACTGGCTCCTTGTCAAGTCATCTTTTATGAAAGTAAAAGGCTCAGTAATTTCCTAAAACAGCAGGTGGACTCAACGGTAGGATCATTTTGGAGGCTGCAGTTTGTGGTGCAGTTTAGCTGTACTGCGTTATGTTGACAGGTGTTTCTATTATTTTGCCCCACATCATTCAAATCAGTGAGGGGGAGATAAACAACAGACACACCTTTTATGTATATTGCAACAGTCCAATAGCACCAAAAAACTACATCCTCCAAAATGATAGTAAAGTCAACCCCCCCATCCCCCCGTGTCACTAAATACTGAACATTAGAACCTTCACGAAGGAGGATTTATCGCAGGACTGTTTGATCGGACTGACATAGTTTTAGCCGGTTTTCCTAAACTAGCAAACGAGTGTATATGTGGATGAAGTGTTGCTGTTCGGCAGCCGACTCTAAAACCCGCACTAATCACCTTCACCTCCTTGTCACGCGTCTTCCTGCTACCCTGTCTGTCTCTCTGTGAAGGCACAGCAGCACCAGTCTAACTGTGACTGCTGTCTGTATGTCAGTCTGTCTCTCTCCTGGATTGAATAACTTTTCTTTTTTCTCTGTCTGTCGCTCTCGCGATCTGTCTGTCTTTCCAGGATGGGTGCGACAGTCTTTGTGCAGCCGTTGGACCTGGTGAAGAACAGGATGCAGCTGAGCGGTCAGGGAACGAAGGCTCGTGAATATAAAACCAGTTTCCACGCTCTGTTATCCATCCTGAAGAACGAAGGAGTTCGAGGCATCTACACTGGGTATCTACCACTTCATTTATTTAAGTTCTCATCTACCACTTCATTTACCTCTTCATCTGACTCTTCATTTTTACAACTTCATTTATCTAACACTTCATGCAAAGCTTAATTTACCACTTCCTTTAGCTAACACATCATATTCCACTTCATTTACCACTTCATTTATCTAACACTTCATGTAAAGCTTCATTTACGACTTCAATTAGCTAACACCTCCTCTTCCACTTCATTTACCACTTCATTTAGCTAACACTTCATTTAAAGCTTCATTTATCTTACACCTCATTTAACACTTAATTTACCTCTTCATCTGACGATTCATTTACCACTTCTTTTATCTAAAACTTAACGCTTCATTTAGCATTTCGTTTATCTAACACTTCATATAAAGCTTCATTTACGACTTCAATTAGCTAACACCTCCTCTTCCACTTCATTTACCACTTCATTTAGCTAACACTTCATTTAAAGCTTCATTTATCTTACACCTCATTTAACACTTAATTTACCTCTTCATCTGACGATTCATTTACCACTTCTTTTATCTAAAACTTAACGCTTCATTTAGCATTTCATTTATCTAACACTTCATATAAAGCTTCATTTACCACTTCCTTTAGCTAACACATCATCTTCCACTTCATTTACCACTTCATTTAGCTAACACCTCATCTTCCATTTAATTTACCTCTTCATCTGACACTTCATTTACAACTTTATCCAACACTTCATGTGCTTTTAAAACTACCTTTTTGATTGTGTATTTCTTTGTAACAAATTTAAAGCTACTTAATTGACATGACTACAGTTAACTACAGCAGTTTGATCAGGGTTTACGGTGTTAAGTATAATAATTCAGAAGCTTATTTATTAAAAATAAAGACAGCAAAGTGTTTTTTTTCTGTCTCTGTCAGTCTGTCAGCAGGTTTGTTGCGTCAGGCGACCTACACGACGACTCGCCTGGGAATCTACACCATCCTGTTTGAGAAGATGACTGGAGCTGACGGACGACCGCCAAACTTCTTCCTCAAGGTACGAAACTTTTTACAGTTTTTACCGGACACAAGTGTGAAACTGTGGAAACGTTAATGGATGAAACAGAAAATGTAGTGGTAGAGGTTGCAAATCAGAAAAAGATGGAATACAATGTGCACTGAAAGCAGCTGAAGTGTCAGTTGAACAGTAAGCACTGAGAGCACTTAAAGTGAAAGCTGAATAGGAAGCATTGAAAGCAGATGAATTAGATTTGCTCGGTCACAGATCTGACAAAACGAAGAAAGTAACAGTGTCAGTTGAACTGACTGCTACTATCATCATAATGTTCGGACTGAAACCAACAGTCGAAGG
>NC_053411.1:19249500-19304500 GCF_016859285.1 Xiphias gladius
TTGCCCTGATTAATGCCTTTCAGGCAGGGTGTTCTTACCTGATTCACTCTTTCCTACGCATATATTGTAGGTGTTGCCTTCATTGTCTGATGCAGTCTTTAAGTCCAGGCTGTGCAACGTTTCATCATCCATGCTATCTCGGATCATCCTGCACTTTACCCCCGCAATGCAGGGGCCGCATTGGCCGAAATCCTTCCTATCACCAGCCAGCTTCTTGATTTCATCTTCCTGAGGGAGAAACGGGCAGAGAAACAGACAGTTATCATCACATCTGGCCTGAGATAGAAGCCAAATAAAGAGCCTCCTGAACTACCCAGCAGAAAAACGACTCACCAGACCATTTCTGCCCTTTTTGAATGAGATGTAAATGTTACAAACAATGAATACACACAGAGGAAGGAAGGAGACACCTTCAAAAAAGGTTGATGGTAAAGTGTCTTAGACGCTGATTATTTTATTAATAAAATATGGTCTCTGTGACTGTTTTCTTTCAGCCACGGTTTTCATCAGAGGGTCACTCCACCAATGTTACGCATAAGCAGTCGACAATTGCACTTTTTTTTAAACCTACTTGAAATAATTAGTGGACGATTACGCGCTTTATTAGCCAACTAGAAACGACAAGTGGACAACTGCGTGTTTTACCAGCCTAGCAGAAAAAAAAAAGTCACTTGAACCAAGGCCCAGATAATACTGCGTCTCAAATGAAACTTGAGCTTCGCTTCCACAAGCGTCTGTGTTTTACTTCTCCTGTCGGTTCAAACACCGTGCCTGGCCGAAGGGCATGTGGGCAGCACATGTTGGGGGTGGTAGCTCTGTAGCTGCAGGGCAGGCTGTGCTTCCTCCAGTGTCTCCACGAATTCCAATTAACTGGTTTGGCTGGTTTGACTGTGTCTCGTTCAACAGTGTCTGCTGACTGACTGAGTCCTGCTGACTCTGGGACACAACATACCGTATCAGCGCTGAAATAATCGGTCGATTCATCGATAAGTCGGTCGACAGGAAAAATATTAACAACTGTTTTGATAAGCGATTAATCGTTAAAGTCACAGTAAAGTGAACATCTTTGGGTTTTGTACTGTTAGTTGGACAAAACAAGACATATGATAAAATCAGATTGGGTTCTGGGAAATTTTGACTCTTTTCTTGCTATTTTAATTGAATTATTAATTGATACTGAAGATCATAGTAGTCGCAGCCCTACACTGTATACAGCATGTTCATGTTTGTACATGTTTGTTACTGACTCATTTCATTTATCAATACAGATCATTGTTTGACCATCCTGTTCTCATAAAACGACGCAAGGATGTATTTAATAAATCGTCATCCTCAATTCATGCATTTTTCTTTCGGTCATACCACAGACAAGACACACCATGATACCGCAGTTAAAGTGTCGGTCAAATTGTAGGCAGTGGCGTAAAAATCAGTTGAAGTGCTGACGTGCAAAAACTGAAAGAGGGTTGAAGTGTCAGTTGCAGAAATTTTCAGTTGAAGTGTAGCAGTGAAAGCAGCTGAAACCTGGTTTTGGTTCAGACCAGGTTTAGGTTAGTGTTAGGAGTTAGCAAATTTATTATATGTCAGTCATCCAAAGGGTCAAAGGTTGAAAACAAACAAACCCTGCAGGTGTGTACACCTTTTTGTTTAAACTCACTGAGACCTTCTCTAGTATAAACACCGACCTAGTCAGGACCAGTAGTCCTCATGGGGACCGAAGCAGGGTCCTACTGAAGCAAATTGTAATTTCTGAGGTCCTGGTTAAGGTTTGGGTTCGGGTGAGGCTGTGAATGGAAGTCAATGCAATGTCCTAAGAAAGATAGCTGCGAAAACTTGTGTGTGTGTGCGCGCGCGCGCGCGTTTGCGTGTGTGTGCCTGCCTCACACATGCCTTTATATGCGTGCATTGCATAATGACAGCACCGTGTCTGAGCCTCTCCACCCTCACCTCCGAGTGTGAGAGAGAGAATTGAGAAGTGATCGTCTCTACTTCCTGTATTTGCCTCTTTTCAACATCGTGTCCTTATAAGGTAGTTAAAGCGACACTTAGCCTGCAGCACCAAAAACCACAGAAACGCCAGGAAACGATGTGCAACTGCTGCTGCTCAACAAAACCTCAAAGAAAAAAAATGTATCCATCACTTCAAACACAACGGTTACAGTCCTGCTGCACAGACCTGAGCTCCAGAAATCACCTCGGAAAAGTAGAAAAATGAATAAAAGTCGTAGGAAAACGTGTGTTTTTGTAACCAGAATTCATAGCTGTTATCCCAGCACAAGAGGTATCCATCCCAGCGAGGCATCTTCTCTCATACTGAAGGTTTAACACTCAAACCAAAAAAATGTGAGATGGTTGGGTTTGTTCTGGAGCGAATCTGTATCTAAAGTACCGCAACTCTCAATTCGGAGCTCCCGCATCACCTCAGCACATTAGAAAAATGAAATATGGGCTTTTTGTTCGCATCTCCTTTATCACAATGCAAAGCGTGTCCCTCCCAGCAGGTTCCCTTGCTCTCATATCGAAGCCTGTTTTAACTGAAGTCAAAAAATCCGCTGAGAAGTTTCAACTTGTTTCCCCTCGTGTCTAAAAGTGAGAGTCAGACCCTAAATTTGAGAAGAAAAAATCCTGGCGGGATGCCACAACAAAGTTCATTTTAACCAGCAGAAAAACCCAATAAGCCATTTTCTAAAGTGGGTGGAAAATCAGCTCACTTTAGGGGGGATTTAGAAGAAAAAAAAAGCCAGTGCTGTTCAGCTGAAAAGCGTGTCCCCAAAATGAAAAATGAGAAAATCAAATACAAGTTGTTTTAAGCGTAACGACGATACAGTTTTAAATGTGTAAATCGGTTTTTCGGGAGCAAGAGGTAATCCCTCAACTGAACAATCACATGCACCGGACCCACGATTTTTGAAGGAGGAAGTGGAAGTGTCTCACTCTGCTGACTGGATCTTTGAAGAAAAGTTCTTCCTGGGGACTGACTTTTGCATGCGATGTAAAACCTGAGCGCTGACAAATATACCACAGGCAGCAAATATGCGAAGGTTGAGGGTGATTTCTTTGTATTTCTGAGTCTGGAAAGTAAAGTTTTTGAGGAGTTTGTCTTGCTGGAAAGTCTGGTGTGTGTGTGTGTGTGTATTTACTGTGATGCTGGCTAGTCCCTCCGAGCTGGCCCACACACCCTCTTTCCCAGGTAGTATCCCGCAGAGTGCTGCCTCCTCGACGGCGACAATCCCTTTTTCGTCAGGCATCTTCAGGGAATCGACGTATGCGTTCCACGACATCCTGATCAATAACCAACACACACACACACAGATCAGTAACACATATACACGCCCACTCGCTGCCCGACAACCACTAAATGTGTCTGAATCAGCGTCAGATGAATCCAGGAAAGAGCCTGATTAATCACCCAATCGATACTCGATAATTCAGAGAGATCGTCTCTCTCTCAGTGTGTGTGCGTAGGACAACATCCGCTTACCTGTGTAGGTAGAGTCTCAGAGTCTCAGGTGTAAGGAAGGAGGGGAAGAGAGCGGTCTAATGCAGAAAGAAGGAAGAGAGTCGTCTTTTATACGTCCGACCACTCCCAGCCTGCAGGCAGCTTCCTGCCTCTCTCACTGTCACCCAGTGTCTCTCTCTCTCTCTCTGTCTCACCTGGGAAGTAAAAAAACAAGGAAGTGTGTGCAGTAAACTCGAATGTGAAGTGATGTAGATGTAGTTCAGCACACACACACACACACAAATGTTTGTGCTTCTACCCTTGTTAGGACTGATTAGGCATTAAAATCAAGTGAAGCAGCGGGGAGGCTAAATGTGCTTTCTTTACGCAGAGATCCACGTTCTAGGTCTGTGGTCAAGCGAAGGAATCGTGGCTGCTCTTCCATCGGTCGATCGGTCGCAGGGAGAAACAACCTGCGCGTTACCTGTAGATGAACTCGGCCGCCACCGAGCCCCGAGTGCGCTCTCCCCGGCGGCCGATTTAACCCGATTGTCTTCTACTGAAACGACGACGACAGACGCAGAGCCGAGCGGCGTCCACCTGCCCGTGTTGGTGGGATTTCCGAAAGTCGAACTATTTCACCCAGTGATCCGAGAACAAGAGCCACTGGGGGATATTCACTCAAAGCCTCAAGCGTCAAACGGGAACTGTGACGGAGCCTCCTAACGCAGACGAAGCAGACGACCGTTTTAAGATGGTCTGCCATGTTGGTTGTTGAGCTCTGATGGGGAAACTGCTGGTGGCAAAGTTTACACTCGACGTCTCGATCATCTGCTTCGACAAAATGCAGACAAACTGACAACTTATATGACATCGTGTCAGGTAGTTTGGCGCCGAGGAAACGTTCGGGAACCGTTAACCAAGTTAGAGCCGGCGGCCCGACATTGTAAACCACTTCCGCATGTGGAGAAACACAATCGCTGAGCGTCGTCGCTGAGCTGCGATTGGATGATGGCTGCTCGGGGGAGGGGCTTAACGAAGAGTCGGTTGGGTCGGCGGGTCGGCGGGTCACCTAACCTCCTAACCTCAGAAATAAATCCAGTGTGGACGGGGCTGAACGACCGAGGAGCCCGTCGGGGTTTGTCTACGTGCGGCCTGCAAACGGGCAGGTACAGGAGAGAGCACGAGTTGAGACCGACTGTAGGACCGCGAGCAGGAAGCTGCTTGGTTTCCACACACAAACCACTTCCGCCTGAGCACCGAGACAACGGGCACCGGGGTAGAGACGCGTGAAATGGCCCCCGGCACCCCAGACTAACGAAGTCCGAGCCGTTTGGCGTCTTCTTCGTGCTCCGTAGCTTCTCTCTGTCGTTATTCCGGTTCTTGTGGTCGATTTGCACATCTTTGTAGTTGTTTTGTCTCTGAGCAGCGAGGCCCGCTCAGTCATCCACCCGTGGGTGCGCTGTGCCTGCAATGCATTCTGGGGCTTGCAGTTCAGCACTGATAAGCATCAAAATGGCAGCTCTTAAAATGACAATAATTAAAATCCGTATCGTTGAAGGGTAAAGTTAACGGCCAATTCATTCAGGTGTGTTTTTATGAAGATGCTCTTGTCTGATGGATGAGTCTTATTTCTGTTCTGCTGCTACATGCTGCATTCCCCAGTGCGCGCGCACATACATACAAACACACACGCACACACACACAGGCACACACACACACACACACACACGCACTGAAATACCTCAGCTAGTTTAGACCTGCAGATGTCAGGACTGAGATAGAGTCGGAGCAACATGTTAAAACTTGGTTGCCCCAACTCGCTGCTGCACGATTCACGGAGGTGAGAGTAGAAACACTTCACCGTGCCGCCACACCGTGTACTCCGTGTACTCCTACTGCGAACACGTCCAGCATGAATGAATGGATAAGTGTTCGTGAGCGACTCAGGTGGCTGCTTTCATTCATTCATCATGTGTTCAGCCTTTAAAGGTTATGAATCCCAAGTGTCAGTGTTCACAGCAGCAGGAGCAGACTGATCCTTCAAGATGTCAGGGCAGAAAGAGAGACGTACTCAGGAGTTCAAATACTAGCACGCATACAAATGGTAAATGCAGTAGCAGTAGCAGTAGTAGTAGTACTGCTACTGCTACCGCTACTGCTACTATTACTGCTACTGCTACTGCTACTGCTACTGCGACTACTACTGCTACTGCTACTGCTACTGCTCCTGCTCCTGCTACCGCTACTACTACTGCTACCACTACTGCTACTGCTACTGCTCCTGCTACCGCTACTACTACTACTACTACTGCTACTGCTACCTCTACTACTATTAGCTACTACTGCTACATGACTACTACTGCTACTGCTCCTGCTACCGCTACTACTACTACTGCTACTGCTACCGCTACTATTACTGCTACTACTACTGCTACTGCTACTGCGACTACTACTGCTACTGTTACTGCTACCGCTACTACTACTACTACTACTGCTACTGCTACCGCTACTATTACTGCTACTGCTACTGCTACTGCGACTACTACTACTACTGCTACTGCTACTGCTACCGCTACTATTACTGCTACTGCTACTGCTACTGCTACCGCTACTACTACTGCTACTGCTACCACTACCGCTACTACTACTGCTACTATTACTGCTACTACTACTGCTACTGCTACTACTGATACTACAACTGCTACTACTGCTACTACTGTTAACAGAATCACGACTACTATTCCTATTACTGCAGTTCATCACTAAGAGGCTGCAGTAGTACCATTATGGCAGCAGCACTACAGTAGTAGTACAAATGTTCTACAAGCAGCAGCAGTAATTGTAGTATTAGACACAGCAGTAAAATGTACCACTATAATACTACTGCAATTAGCTGCTGTTAAGATTACTTCTACTTCCACTACTACTATTGCTGCGGGACAGCTACAATTTGACCTGCTGGTGGACAGTATGCAGAAAATACTCATGTACAAATACATCAAAGTACAGTTTGTGACCTGCATTCATGTGCTTTATTGATACAGCAGCTTGTTGATAGTGGAATATTACTACCCAGTGTACTACAATAACAGACAAAAACACACTGTTGAATATAAAAGAGTATAGATAAAATGAGATGCCCCCCCCCCAAAGTCATGTGCAGTTATATTTAGCCTGCAGTAAAGGCTACAGGGGACACACCGTGTGTGTGTGTGTGTGTGTGTGTGTGTGTGTGTGTGTGTATGAGAGAGAGTGTGTGAGTGAAATACAGTTAAAGGTGAGTGTAAAGGGTAAGGTGTCTTGTGTGTGTGTGTGTCTGTGCATATGTGCATGTGTGTGTGTGTGTTGGGGTTACTGCCCTTTGCAGTGAATGCTGAGCCGGTCTCACATTTCCCCTTTAGATGAACTTTGACCTTCTCTATGTGAGTTAGGGACCGTCACACTAGTTCACACCAGTTTTATTCAGGCCACTGACATAAGTACAATGTGACACACATATATATAATTATTATATAATATTATAATACGATTTGTTTGGTGTTCAGTAGTGAATCTGTACACACTGTTTCTTATTAATAAAAAAATCAAATTTTCTTTACATTAATTTGGATGTGGACAAGCTGGAGGAATTTAGTCAAAACAGATCTGTGGTGTGTTTGATTTAAATCACCAGCCACAATAAAAACTCCAACCTGTTGTGTTGTCATTTGACTGCTGATGAACTCATACAACTCCTCTAGGGCATTTTTTGAATTTGCATCATTTGCTACATCTTTTGCTCAGATATTCATTGTGACAGTAATACTCCACAATGGGATTAGAGTAACTTTGTCTTGGTTGACCATTTTTCCACTATGGCAACCACATTTTATTTAAAGAAGCGGACCTGTGCCATAAAAACTATGATAATAAATACATTTAAAAAAAGGTTGAGATTGAAAGTTTATTCTACAGACTTCTTGAAACCTGAATTTTGAGGAAGCAAACACCGAAAAATTAAATACTATTTATGGAAATCGATTTGTAAATAGCATGATACAAAATGGACATTTTGAAGAAACCTGTCCAGCTGTCTGTGTTCCGTCCGAAATGTTGGAGGTCAAAGTTGAGGGGTTTAACCCTTCTACTGCTGCTAATGCTAACACTGCTAACACTGCTGGAACTTTTGCTTCAATTACTATTACTTCTGCTACTAATCTTGCAAACAAAGTGGTATTGTTGATACTGCTACAACTCCTGCTATTATGCTTATTATGCTAATACTGTTAGAACTATTGTTAATAATACTGCTAATATGCTGATAATGCTAACACCACTAATACTGATTGTGCAAATACTGCTACAATCCAAACTGGTGCAGCTATTGTTAACACAATAAAAATATAAAATAGATATTTATATATAGTCTAATTATGTAAATAATCTCTTCCACTAACAACAGCTACAAAGAGACAAGATGACCCCCCAAAAATGCATAGAGACTAAAAAGTCCTCTTCCACGGATGTTCCTTTTGTGTTCTTTTAACATTTTTTGGTTCACCGTGTTTTTTCCAGTTTGTGCTCTTTTCTTCTCCTGAACTAAATAATGATGTCCGTGCCTTTATTTTAGAATCAGAGTAGTGCCTGTGTCAGCTCTCTGTGCTGCAGGTTTTTCGGTTTCCTGCAGTCCTGTCCCCTGTAGACACTCCCTGCCTCTCCACCCAGCCTCCTCCCCCCATCAGGGAGCGTCTATAAAAACCCTGCAGCCTGACAGACGGACACTTTCCACGTCAGTCGGACAGTCAGACGGACAGACAGACGGCCAAAGACGACACCCCCTTTCTTCTCTAACAACACAACCCAGGTAGGCTGTAACAGCACCGAGCTCTCAGCTCTGGTTGGTCACTTTTTGAACCGACTGCTGAGGTTTTTTGTTTTCTTTTTTTTTTTTTTTGTCACTGAGGGGAGTGTATCAAACTGTTTCCTGTTTGTTTCCAGGTTCTCATTCTGTTGCAAAAGTGTCTCTAGTGTCTCTGGTAACATGCCAAACCTGGTCCACTTCCAGCGTTTCTTTTAAAAGTCTAGTTTAGTTTGCAGGAGTTTTCAGAGGAACTCTGGCACGCTGGGTGTCGTGTTAAATCTGATATTTGCAGACGCTCATTTTTCCCCAAATCTCGTCGTGTTTCTGATCCTTCATCTGAAGCAAAAGACAAAAAACCTTCAGGGCTTTGACATTCAGCAGCCTCAAGGTCGAAGCGCTGAAGAGCAGAGCTGAACGGCTAAAATCTGACAAACAGCAAAGGCACAAAGTCCAGACAGATAGACAGACAGATGGAGCCACAGACAGACTTGTACTGTGAACTATATAAGGTATATCTGTATCTTTGGTGACACAAACCATCTCCTAAACTGACATCACAACCTGTCTACATTATATTATTATGTTTGAACACAAGGCCAGTTTATTTGTGTAGAACCTTTCATCAACGAGGCAATTCATAGTGCTTCACATAAGACATGGAAAGCATTAAGAAAATAAACATGAGGCATAAATAGGATTTAAAAGAGTAGAATAAACCAGATTTAAAAGAACTGAGAGTCGGAGACCTGCAGTTTTCTACGGCATAAAAACTGATAGCTGCTTCTCCAGGTTTAGTCTGGACTCTATGGACAGTAAGCAGACCTGGTGGTTTCAGGTGGTGCAGGTAGACCTGTCCCAGACCACCTGAGAGGCCTGGGTGGTTCATAAGGGAGAAACGGTTCAGTCATTGTTTAATGAGCTAAAAGGTCTAAGCTAAATAAGCTAAAATAGATTACACAGTGAAACTAAATTCATTACATCAAAAATATGTTGTATCTCTCTGTAGGACTTTATAATCCAGCCTAGGATTTACCTCGTGGTTTCACCGTATGGATCCGGTCCCAGTGACTGGATCCTGCTGGTTCTTAAATGTAGGTACAGTGGAAGAAAAGAAGACCGTGGGGAACAAGGGAGCAACGACTGGATACTTTAGAGGACAGGAGAAATCCATTTTCGTAAATGCTGAGTACCTAAAGGCACAGTACTGGAAACTGATCTGAAGTTTGTAGGGAAAAGGATGTTAACAACCACCACACATTTCTTTTACAGTGGCAGTAGTATTATTAGTTGTAGTTTATAAACCACAACAGATCAGCCACAACAGTAAAACCAGTAAAACCAGTCACTGGTTTCACTGTTGTGGCTGATCGGTTTATGCTGTTTTGTATATTTAGTTTGTCCAGTTGTTGTTTCCTGTGTGTTTGTACATTAAAGTCTTTGTAAAGGCCACATGTGGTTTCAGTTGTTCAGTAACCACGCAGCTGTTGTTCCACTGCCAAGTTTGACCTATCAAAGCACACACACACACAGAGTATGACATAACACACAGCAGCGGACATGAAGCACATGAATCTGTTCAGCTGTCTGCTCTGCGCTAAGACTTGCACATCGAAGTTGAGCGGTTACAGTCACAGCTAAACTACTGAGACGGTCACTAGTTTAGCTGTGACTGCTACTGCTGATACCACTACTTGTGTTTACCCACCATAGCAACTGGTAAAACCGCTGAAACCATTACAGCTGAAGTCTGATACTTTTCCTACTTCCACTTATTCTGCTACTACCTAAGCTGGTACTGCTTGTTCCGCTGCTGCCACTACTGTTCATACAGTAATAATGCTAAAACGGCTACGGCTACTGTCAGTACTGCAAAATATACCGTCTCAATTTTAAACACACAACCAATATTAGTAAGACACCAGTACTACTGATACTGTTACAACACTGTCAGAAGCGGTAGCGATAGCTTTAGTTGTACCAGAGGAGCCCATGAGCTACAACAGGTGTTTATCTAAAGCTACAGTCGATGTTTCATATATGGGTGATTAATATCAGCCACGGTGGTTGGTAATAACTGGACCATTCTCCAGCCAAGTTCTCTATTGTTCTGTGGGATTTCGGATGGGACGGCATGTTTGGTGTGAACAGGTTTACATCCACGACGAGATCAGCAGAATCTGAGATCAGAGCTACTCATACTTCACTATTTCGATTTTACGCCACTTTATACTTCCACTCCGAGCTTTGGACTGTCGCTCGGACAAGACAAAGGTGTCCCTTTGGGCTCTAGGTAACTGTGACGGAATTTCTCGCTATTTTCTGAATTTTTGCGAACAAAATATTTTTACAAAACATTCGAGAAAATCATCGGCAGATTAATTAATAATAAAAATAATCATTGGTTGCAGTCGTAGACAGAACAGTTCAAATCAGCTCCAAACATCCAGCTGCAACATTGAAACGCTGTTGAAACATTAAGGCATCAGCATTAAAATATCTAATCATACAATATAAAACAGCACATGGGATATTTTCCTACACAATGAGTAGTTTTACTTTTCATTATTTAAGTACATTTTTTCTGATTATACTTCTATACTTTTCAATGCAGGATTTTTACAGTGTGGTGTGAGAACTTGTACCTAACGAAAGCATCTGGATACTCCCTCCATCACTGAGGTCATGTGGTTCAGGAACAGCAGACCTGTAGTTATCAGAGTCTGGAGAGGCTGATATCAGTTCACGGTCACAAATACTTCTTCAAATGTCAAGAACATTAATATAAGTGTGTGTGTGTGTGTGTGTGTGTACTGTAACTCTATAGCAGACATGAGGAAGTCATGACCTGTGTAGAAAGGTCAGGGAAAAGGTCAAAGGGTTTTACACACCAGCCTTACTGTATTAATAACTCTCTCTGGAGGACACAGAGGAAGAGAAGGGAAGCTTTGACGCCCCCCTCCTCTAGCACCAGAATGGTCTCTCCCTCTCTCCTGTTGGTCCCATTTGCCGTCCGGCATGATAGATGCTCTGTGATTGGCTGTGTGGGAGGGGGTGGGCGGGGTCTGATAGTGGGCAGAGCCTGCTGCCTGCTGTCATGGAGGCATCATGGCGTTACACAGGATCTCTGCAGCAGGTCTGACACACACACACACACACACACACCAACACACACTTATTCACACACACCACACACACACACACACACACACACACACACACACACACAGTGAGTCTAGAGCTTAACCTCTGGTTCATAACGAGAGTTGTTTCTTATTTTCAAGGTCACTGGTAAATGAACTGTCATAATTCAAATTAAAAGAACCTTTATTGGCAGGAACCTGGACAAGACCTAGAAACATTTTCACCACAGGAACAGAAACAGATCAATATTTAGTAGAACAATGATTGACCTCCAGCTTAGGACAGGGTTCTGATCCATCCTAATAATCCTGAAACAGGGTCCTGTTCTGTTCAAATGACCCCAGGACGGGTTTTTTTTCTGTTCCATAAGTCATGGAACAGGGTCCTGTCCCTGTGAAATAATCCTTAGACCAGTTTTCTTTCCCTCTCTCCTAATCCAGGGGACAGGGTCCTGTACTCCTACAAAAACAAGTCTTTTATTGTGACAGTATTGTCCACACATTGACGCAGACATTTCAAACAGCTTACCTCTTTCTGTTTTCTGTCTCCCTCCCGTCCCTCAGTCAGGATGTCTATCACTAAGATTCACGCTCGGGAGATTCTGGACTCCAGAGGAAACCCCACAGTGGAGGTGGACCTGTGGACAGCCAAGGGTGAGCACACACAGGCTTCACGGATATGCGCCTCAATAGATTCGTTTTATATTTTCAGTTTTTCCTTTGAACATAAGAAACCTCTCGTTAGTCGACTCAGACACTCAGTGTGTCCAGAACAGAGAGAGACCAGTAAGTTAACCTGGTTGGCTACTTAGAAGTGGAAACCGCCTGTCTATAAAACCCACCTTCCCTCAAGTCAGTCTCCCTGTCTGTCTCTCAGGTCTTTTCAGGGCAGCCGTTCCCAGCGGTGCGTCAACCGGAGTCCATGAGGCCCTGGAGCTCCGTGACGGAGACAAGAGCCGCTACCTGGGCAAAGGTACGAGCACGGCGCTGACACTACAGGCTGAGTTTTGAGATGTCCCCTGTTGCCGTGCTCCTCCTGGTAGAACCTGGAAATCTGTGACTTTCAGCAGGACATGTTATTGTTCTTGTTTGTCCCTGCAGGTACCCTGAAGGCTGTGGGGCATGTGAACAAGGACATCGCCCCCAAGCTGATTGAGAAGGTATGAGTGTCATCAATGAATGACATGGACTTTAGAGTAAAGTCGGTGTGATTCAAGACAACAGCACTTCCTCAGTGGCTCTTTAGACCTGTTTTTGAGGCCTAAACTGTCTGCCTGTCTGTCCCTCTGCCCGTCTCTCTCTCTCCGCTTTTCTCTCCAGAAATTTAGTGTTGTTGATCAGGAGAAGATCGACCATTTCATGTTGGAGTTGGACGGCACTGAGAACAAATGTAAGGACCTGTCCGTCTCTCTCCACCTCTCTCTCTCTCTCTGCGCTGCATGCTGGGAGTTGGCCGGTGGAGAGCGCGGTTTCTTCTCGTTTTTCTACCGTGTTTAGTGTGTGAATGTTTTGTAGTTTCTTGTGGTTGTTGTCAGTGTAGTTGGGGTGTGCTTGGTGGAGCCATCCCTGTCTCTGAGGCGGGTGGAGTGCAGGTTCGACCTGACCCAGCTGTCCCAGTAGAGGCGGCCTTCCGGGCTGTGGGGGACCGTGGGGGACGCGCCAACCCTCTCCTATGCCTCCAGGATGAGCAGGGGTTCGGTTGTTTTCCTGAAGGAAGAGCGTTTCGTTGCTGGGTCAATAACGAGAGGCGTCTCTCTGAGCGGCGTCTATCTGCAGGTTTCCCCGCTCGCCGTGCCCCTCACCCGGGTCGCCGTCTCCGGTGTTACCTCGGCTGTCCTGACTTAGCTGGACAGCTCAACATCAGATCCAACAGACTGCTCCACAGGCTGGTGGAGGAGGTCTTTGCTTCCCCGCCAGAGGTTCCCAGAGCATTTGCTGAAGACCTACTCTATCTGACCTATGGGGTGATGTGGGTCTTTGCTGCCCTGGTTGTCTCTCCTGCTGTTGGACAGTTGGAGACTTTGAGACTCGGGGTAAAAAAGCAGCCTATTGTATCAGCATGAAGGTTGCAAACTTGCGCTCTCGGGCAGGGGTGAAGGTGACAAGGTGGACAGAGGTTTTTGGCGTGGGATGATCCCCGAGGGGCTGTCGGCGGTCCCTGTACAAAGCCGTCGTTGACAAACGGACAGACAACCTCCAGGTATCTGGTGCACCTCAATCCCGGCACAGGGGACAGTTGTCCTTTTTTCGCGCAGACAGAAATGATACGCCATCTGTTTATTCTGTGTTCCTGCAGTCATGGTTTCACGGCTCCGGAGAACGTTTTTCTTTTTGTCTTTTTATCTACGGTCCACACTACTCTGCAAAGAGAAAGGTCTGTGCACACACTAAAGCATTTCATTTCAGGACCGGCCAAAATTAGGTATTTGGAAAACTAGGGAAAACTGTGTGAGGGGTCAGGGGATGCGGTTCTGATGCTGACTGGGTTTCTGGCAGCTCGGCTCAGGCTGGAATTTGAGTTTTACTGACTGACAAAAAAGAGAAGTTTTCGTGAACATGCCGTGTTCAGTCAGAGAGAACGTTTTGAAGTTCTTTTTTTTATGACTTTTGATTTTGTCTTGAGATTTTATGATCGAAGCAAAACTGTTGTAAACAAAATTAACTAGAAATAAAGCTCTGTTGTAAATTCAAAAATCCAGTCTCTCTCTGTCCCTGTCTGACCCACCCGTCTCTCCACAGCTAAGTTCGGTGCTAACGCCATCCTGGGCGTGTCGCTGGCCGTCTGCAAGGCCGGAGCGGCGGAGAAGGGAGTTCCTCTCTACCGCCACATCGCTGACCTCGCCGGACACAAAGACGTCATACTTCCTGTTCCTGTGAGTGGGGGTGGCTTTGAATGAATATTTATGAATTAAGCAACTTCTATTTCAACATTGATTATCAATAAGCTAGTTCTGATGAATCTGCGTCAGTGGCTCATAAGTGATGTTGCCAACAAAAAGTTAAAACCAGTCTTTCTCTAGCTGGCTGGTGAGACGTGTTAGTTGTAGAGGACAACTAACATGGCCGGGTAATAAAACCATATCAATTCAAGGTGTTTTATAAACGTTCTCCTTTCCACTGCAGGCCTTCAACGTCATCAACGGAGGAAGCCACGCCGGAAACAAGCTGGCCATGCAGGAGTTCATGATTCTGCCAGTTGGAGCCACCAGCTTCCACGAGGCCATGAGGATTGGAGCTGAGGTGCTACACACTTAGCTTTAGCACTTTATCAGTAGCTATATTGTTGATATTCAAAAGAAAAACTTGTCTGTATTTTTCCAGTGTTTGGTTGATTCTGTTCTGCTGCGTTCTTTCCGCTGTATACAGTAGAGTGAATTTCTAGCTGTTTGTGTTCAGGTTTACCACAACCTGAAGAATGTGATCAAGGCAAAGTACGGTAAAGACGCCACCAACGTGGGAGACGAGGGAGGCTTCGCCCCCAACATCCTGGAGAACAATGAGGGTGAGACATCCACCTGTCTGTCAATCCGACTGATCTTTTTGTCGACACGTCAGGGGTGTGTCCTATCATACCATTTGTGAAAATACCAGTTTAAATCTTGCTCTGATAGTATCTTGTCATGATATTAATGATATGGCACCATGCTGAAGAATTGAAATCATGATTACGTAAATAATGTAACTTTTTAGGCAAAAATGGCAGAAAATCTCCAGTTACGGCCTCTCAGAAGTGAATATTGTATTCACTGCTTTCATATTACAGTTGAACTGTCATCTAATAATATTTAGGTCATAGCTCTTGTCACAAATATGGTTGCGGATATTGAGAGCTGAACAGATGATGCCTGAGCTCCTCCTGTCACAAGATGTATAAACTTGTCATAAAAGCCTCATCAGGTTTGAGCGGGGCTTCATGACTAAAAGGCCACTTCGGGTGTTTTGGGTGTAAGTAATGGACGCGGAGGACTCACCTCCGCCGCGTCCATTACTTCCTTAAATCAGAACGATCCATCTTAACCGATCGCCGACACAGGTTTCCAACACTTGCATCGCTCTCCCTGCAGCTCTGGAGCTGCTGAAGACCGCCATCGAGAAGGCCGGCTACCCCGACAAGATCATCATCGGCATGGACGTGGCAGCCTCCGAGTTCTTCCGCAACGGGAAGTACGACCTGGACTTCAAGTCCCCCGATGACCCATCCAGACACATCAGCGGAGAGAAGCTGGGAGATCTGTACCGCGACTTCATCAAGCACTACCCCGGTAAAAACACACGCATGATATTTCATTTCTTTAAAAGATTCTTGTTGTTTAGTTTCTAGTAGAATCATTTCCAGTTGATACTGATCGGCAGAATTTCTAGACGACTTTATAATCATCAAAAAAACGTATTGATCCTCACGTAATAACTGAGTTATAGATGTAATGGGAATGAAGGGAGACTAAAACACTTCAATGCATTGTAGTACATAACTTAAAAGCCGTGCCTGTCCTCATAGTAGGGTTATTGGCAGCTGATCAGTGTGGAATATTGAATATTTTGACATTTTAACGGCGTTTGTACCATATATAGGTGCTGAGTTATAGATAATAGGGCCCTTTAGGCCCTTAAGACATAATAATGAGGTTATTCAAAGTTGATCATAGTCTCATACTGAACAACTTGAAATATGAATAGAGTTTGTTACGAATACCAATGCTGAGTCATAAATACAATGGGAGTGAATAGGCCTGCATTGTAATGAGACTTTGCACCGTTGAGAGTGGTGCAGTACTGATTGTTTTGAATATTAATGACTCAAGATATCCACAGGAAAAGTCATAACATCCATCTACAAATGGTTAAACACATAACAACATAATCAGTTGTCTCGGCAGCGTTAAAACTGGAGGAGATGTGTAACATTTGTGTCCAAATAACTGTGTTTTTCAAGAGTAATTCTTTAAAATTCGCATACATATCAACATATGAATGGTGTATGTATAGCACAAATGACTTTCGAGTTACAAGTGAGCAAAAGAAAAGCAGAGAAGAAGAGGAATTCAAGACGGCTGTCGTGAATTTGTTAAAAACGACTGAATTATGAGAATCTCCATTAATCAGCACAAGGGCACATCCCCTAAAAACCCTGATACTTTATAAAACCATTTCTTATTAACGACATGTTGGGATTTCATGGAAAAGCAAAGATATTTAAAGGATAAAATAACATCTGGAGACTCCCAGGCATTTGAAAAATGGCAGTTTTCCAGTGGAAGTTCTGCATTGGATTTTTTTTAACTAATTACAAGAGAAGCTCTGTAGCAGCTGTGAACCTGCAGGGGTCAGTACGACTTGTTCTGCACTAAATGAATTCACTCTTTAATTGCTGTTTTTCACTTTGTCTGCTCGTCTTTCTCCAGTCCAGTCCATTGAGGATCCATTTGACCAGGATGACTGGGAGCATTGGGCCAAGTTCACCTCCTCTGTGGACATCCAGGTGAGACAGACAGACAGGTATGCACACAGAGAGACAGTCAGAGACGAGGTCAGCAGGGATGTGACGAAGCTCAACCGTCATGTGATTAAGTCTTCACTGAACGAATCCGCACCTGTGTGTGACTGCAGGGGAGAAAGTTCCCCAAAATGGCTGCACGACCATTAAAGCCACTCACCTGGGTGCTTTTTTTGACCAATCAGATCGTAGGAGACGACCTGACGGTGACTAATCCCAAGAGGATCCAGCAGGCGGTGGACAAGAAGGCCTGCAACTGTCTGCTGCTCAAAGTCAACCAGATCGGCTCGGTGACCGAGTCCATCCAGGCGTAAGACACCTGTCTGTCTGTCTGTCTTTTTATTTGTCTGTTTGAGCCCAAAGTCAAAGATAAAATTCAATTTACATTTTTTCTCCTGTCTCCCTCCCTCTCTCCCTGTCTGTCTCCTCCCGCCCTCCTGTCTCCCTCCCTCTCTCCCTGTCTGTCTCCTCCCGCCCCTCCTGTCTCCCTCCCTCTCTCCCTGTCTGTCTCCCTCCCTCTCTCCCTGTCTGTCTCCTCCCGCCCTCCTGTCTCCCTCCCTCTCTCCCTGTCTGTCTCCTCCCGCCCCTCCTGTCTCCCTCCCTCTCTCCCTGTCTGTCTCCCTCCCTCTCTCCCTGTCTGTCTCCTCCCGCCCTCCTGTCTCCCTCCCTCTCTCCCTGTCTGTCTCCCCCTCCCTCTCTCCCTGTCTGTCTCCCTCCCTCTCTCCCTGTCTGTCTCCTCCTGCCCTCCTGTCTTCCCGCCGTCCTGTCTCCCTCCCTCTCTCCCTGTCTCTCTCCTCCCGCCCCTCCTGTCTCCCTCCCTCTCTCCCTGTCTGTCTCCTCCCGCCCTTCTGTCTCCTTCCCTCTCTCCCTGTCTCTCTCCTCCCGCCCTCTCCCTGTCTCCCTCTCTCTCTCCCTGTCTGTCTCCCTCCCTCTCTCCCTGTCTGTCTCCTCCCGCCCTCCTGTCTCCCTCCCTCTCTCCCTGTCTGTCTCCTCTCTCCCTGTCTGTCTCCTTCCCTCTCTCCCTGTCTCTCTCCTCCCGCCCTCCTGTCTCCCTCCCTCTCTCCCTGTCTGTCTCCTCCCGCCCTCCTGTCTCCCTCCCTCTCTCCCTGTCTGTCTCTCAGGTGTAAGCTGGCTCAGAAGAGCGGTTGGGGTGTGATGGTCAGCCATCGCTCTGGAGAGACTGAAGACACCTTCATCTCTGACCTGGTGGTCGGACTCTGCACCGGACAGGTAGGCAGGCAGGGGGAGAGAGAGACAGGTGGACGGACAGACAGATGGATGGAGGGAGAGACAGGTGGACAGACAGACAGAGGGGTGGAGGGAGAGACAGGTGGACAGACAGACAGACAGATGGGTGGAGGGGGAGAGACAGGTGGACAGACAGACAGATGGGTGGAGGGGGAGAGACAGGTGGACAGACAGACAGAGGGGGAGAGACAGGTGGACAGACAGACAGATGGGTGGAGGGGGAGAGACAGGTGGACAGACAGACAGACAGATGGGTGGAGGGGGAGAGACAGGTGGACAGACAGACAGAGGGGTGGAGGGGGAGAGACAGGTGGACAGACAGACAGAGGGGTGGAGGGAGACAGGTGGACAGACAGACAGATGGGTGGAGGGGGAGAGACAGGTGGACAGACAGACAGACAGACAGACGGGTGGAGGGAGAGACAGGTGGACAGACAGACAGAGGGGTGGAGGGAGAGACAGGTGGACAGACAGACAGACGGGTGGAGGGAGAGACAGGTGGACAGACAGACAGACGGGTGGAGGGAGAGAGACAGGTGGACAGACAGACAGATGGGTGGAGGGGGAGAGACAGGTGGACAGACAGACAGACAGACGGGTGGAGGGAGAGAGAGACAGGTGGACAGACAGACAGACGGGTGGAGGGAGAGAGACAGGTGGACAGACAGACAGACAGGTGGAGGGAGAGACAGGTGGTCAGACAGACAGAGGGGTGGAGGGAGAGACAGGTGGACAGACAGACAGATGGGTGTAGAGAGAGAGACAGGTGGACAGACAGACAGATGGGTGTAGAGAGAGACAGGTGGACAGACAGACAGACGGGTGGAGGGAGAGAGACAGGTGGACAGACAGACAGACAGGTGGAGGGAGAGACAGGTGGACAGACAGACAGAGGGGTGGAGGGAGAGAGACAGGTGGACAGACAGACAGATGGGTGGAGAGAGAGACAGGTGGACAGACAGACAGAGACAGGTGGACAGACAGACAGAGGGGTGGAGGGAGAGACAGGTGGACAGACAGACAGACGGGTGGAGGGAGAGAGACAGGTGGACAGACAGACAGACAGGTGGAGGGAGAGACAGGTGGTCGGACAGACAGAGGGGTGGAGGGAGAGAGACAGGTGGACAGACAGACAGACGGGAAGGTAGACGATCAGGTAGAATATAACATAGATGAAACCAACACAATGCTCTCACTTAATACATCACCTGTCTCCCTCTCTCTCCCTGTATCTCTTTCCATACCTGTCTCTCTCTCGCTCTACTTGTCTCCCTCTCTCTACCTGTCTCCCTCTCTCAGATTAAGACCGGTGCTCCCTGCAGATCAGAGCGTCTGGCCAAATACAACCAGCTGATGAGGTGAGAACTTCCTGTCATTTGCAAAGTAAAAGCCTGATCATTTAGTCTACAAAGTAAAAGCCCGGTCGATTAATTTACAAAATAAAAGGACCATTGATTAGTTTACAAAGTAAAAGCACAGCTGATCATATCAGAAAATAAAAGCCTTCGTCTGATTTCACCTCTGACCTGCAGGATCGAGGAGCAGCTCGGAGACAAGGCCAAGTTTGCCGGTAAACACTTCCGCCACCCAAAGATCCACTAAAGCTCCATCCTGCCTTCCTCTCTGTCGCCGTGACAACTGACTGACAACTGATGACCCCTGAGGCCCCTCCCCCTACAGCTGGGGGTGAGAGGTCAGAGGTCACAGTGGGTTTGACCCTGCCTTCTCAGCTATAATTCCATTAATGATGTTTTCTACATAAAACACAAAGATTCAATAAAGACTTAAGAACAAAACAACCCCGGCTTCATTCACTGACAGTGTCTTTTAAGAAACACGACTCTGATGGTGTGTGATGATGAACGCATGAATGCCACTGGTTGTGTTAAAATACACTAGAACAGAGGTGTTCAAAGTCCGACTCATCATGCTCTAAGTTAAGGAACTAAAGTTCCCATAAAGCCTTATAAGGCAGCGAGTTACGCTGTGGCTGTTGGGCCTGGTTTTATAACCTATATCTGTTTCCATTCAGTCAAACTGTCCCGTTAAAAGCTGCTGAACCAGCTGTGATCAGCTCCTGTTCTCAGTGTAGCCGTGGATGTTCAGACAACTGCCACCGGATCACTGTGATACTGAGGGAAACTTAAAAACAGGAAGATTCTGAATGAAGTTCTGCAGCCTCTTTTTCTTCTGGTTTCTACTCGGATTTCTGGAGCTTCGGAGATCGGAGATCACGATTTCCTCAGGAAGTAGACGTCAGACTGAATCATATCAACATCTGCTTCCTGTCTCTGTGTTCAGATCTGACCCAGTTATCATTCTGAGAATAAGTGTGATTATTGATGCAAAGTGCAGCAAGGGAGCTCTAAATGTTTTAAAGTACCTTAATTTCCTCCCCGTGTGTAGCAATTTAAAAACCCCTGCGCTAGAGGACGCTTGAATCCGTGCAGCTTCAATAATAATACCCAGTAACAGAAATATAATCACAATAAATACAATTATAATATAACACAAAATACTGCCCAACAAGGCAGAGAGCAGTAAGAGCAGAAACAGTAAAGAAATTGCCACAGACCTTGAATAAAACTTGTACTCATGTTTGGACGATCAAAAGTGCAGGAAAATTCAGTATCTACAGACAAACTGTCCTCTCAGCTGAACTGATGAACTAGTCTAGTAAATTAATCTGTATTTGAATACATGTAATATGTGATTAAAAGGAAACTTAACCACATCAAATTATACAAATTCCACTAAAGTCAAAGGCTGAGATGGCAGTTTTCTACTGCCTCATTAAAACTGAAGTACTAACCCGTTGAATCATCAGAACTGATTTATCAGTTACAGGGAACAGGTTGGAAAAAAGACGTCAACTGTGGTTTGCTCATTTTACCCGCTGTTTTTTGCAGCTTACACATCCCTGAGGCAAAATTTTTTTATTTGGTTTAATAAATATCAGAAGGTCAGAGTCACCTTTGACCAAATATGCAGTTCTTGATATTTTGTTGTTGAGGAGCAGAAAGTTCCAAGTTCTCAAACAAGAATAAAGTGGTCAGACGAACTACGATCTATGAACCGTAGCTGCTCGTAGTTAATTATTTGGTGTCCGGGAGTCTGGGTTGTTCAGCTGGAGTTTGACTCAAGGCTTTGTGGAGTAAAGATAAATCAGTTTTCAATAAACTGTACCAGGGGCCAGCCTTTATATTTAGGTCACGTATGTGGAAAAGAAGGTTATTTCTAAGGAACGAGATAAGAGCTGCACAGAAGCAGATTTACAAAGTGTACGTTCTTCCGGAGACAAACTATTGAGCTACAAAGCCGCAGTTCTGCCTTCTCATTCTCTATTAGCCCTTTTCCATCGATGCGGTGCCGGTGCGTGATCTAGAACCGGTTCCATGCATTTCCAGCAAAAAAAAGTGTGGCACCGACACAGCTCCACAAAAACGCCGGACCAAAAGTTGGAACCACTGACGTCAGTGGCTATGGGAGGGGCTACCACAAGACGTTCTCTGCCATTTTTAGCAAACACGAGCAACAGCGAGACGCTTTCCGAAACCTTCAGACGCAAGATCTAATGATTGTCAAAGTAAATCAGCGAACGACTCAAAGGACTGATTCATTGAGTCCTGGAAAATCTTCAGGATCCTTTATAAACTCCTCATGGACCAAGTGAACCTATCATGGAAATCTGGGACCTTCCCAAGGACCTTGGAACCCCCCAAAGATCTCGATAGCCTCTTTAAGGACCCATCATACATCTTCAAGGACTTTTAGAATTTCCTTGAGGACCCCTGGAAACTCTTCAAGGCCGGACGGAACAAACTTTGTTGTACAGTCCAAGCAAAACATTAACAGTTTTTGTATCTTTTGAATTATGAACTCATTCAAACTTTCATATCTGAGGATTTTTCTCACTGAGAGAAAACAATAAATGACAACAAATAAATGTGAACAGTTCCACGAGTGTCTTCTGATGAAAAAAGAACATTAACCTAATTTTAGCTTTTTTGTGAATGAAAAATAACCCATCTGTGATGCAGCGACACAAAACAGAAATAGCCCAAAGATTTCTCACACTCAACTGGAGTCCATTATTCATGTCCACACACACACACACACATGCACTGTTGTGACGTCAATGCTGTTGAGGTTGAGGAGTTTGGGGTGAAGGCAGCCTGTTGCCTGGTGATGAGCAGCAGCCGTGTGAAGTTTCGCTGAAGGAGAGAGGTGATGCTCTGAAAACAGAAACACAACCTCTTTAAATTGAACTTAACATTAGTAACTGAATCCTCAAATGTCTCTGAGTCACGTAGACGTGTCTCTGGTTGTTGTGAACACAGACAGTGAATTCTCTCCATCTGCAGCTCTGCAGCTTTTTAGCCTCTTTTAGCTCCTAGTTTTTGTTTCCATCCACCGTTTTATGCACAATTTCAATTCGTGCAAAGAAAAATCTGAGTTCAAACTAAATCTATTAAAAAATGTGGTACTTCCTGAAGGACCATGGAACCCTTCAAGGACTCAGGGGGCCTGCAATGACATCTGGTGGTTTCAGGACCCCTATAACTTCCTCATGGACTCATGAAACTTCATCAAAGACTGTACCTCTAAAGGACTCCAGGATCCTCTTCAAGGACCCCCGAAACCTCCTGAATGACTCAAATAAGCTATCACAGGGCCCCTGTAGACCCTTCAAAGCCACATGGAACCTCCTTGTGGGCCTTGGAACATCCTTAAGGACCTTTAGAATCTCTTCAGGGACCACTTCAGCTCCATCACTGACATTTAGCACTCCCTCAAGAACCCCTGGAAAATCTTCAAGGACCATTGTAGCCTCCCTATGAACGACTGCTACCTTATAAAGGACAGTGGGACCCTTCAAGGGCTCCTGGGACGTTTGCAGGGACCATTTTAGCCCTCTCGAGTATTTGTAGAACCTTCAGAGGAACCACGGAACCCTCTCAAGGACTCCATGAAGCTGTTCAACCACCTCCAGAACCTCCTCAAGGTATCCTGGAACAGTTTTTGTCTTGTTTAACCTGGTTTGTGAGGACGTGAGTCGAGTTGTTAGCAGGGTGTGTGTCGCTGTTGGGGGGGGTAGGAATGTTGTGTGCGTCACCACACACACACACACACACACACACACACACACACACACACACACACACACACAGGATTATAACCTGCGCTGTTGTGATCAGCAACCTCTTTCTCTCTAATATGGTGATTGATGAGCTATTATCCGTGTGTGTGTGTGTGTGTGTGTGTGTGCGTGTGTGTTTTATATGCAGGGTCGATGACGTTGGAGGCTGAATGGGGGGCGGGGTTTTGTCTGACTGAGACAAAGCCGATGGGGGGGTCATTAAACACACACACACACATACACACCTATCCTTCAGACCATGTGAACCTCTGTAGCCACGCCCCTTCCACAGGAAATAGTTGCCATCGACGACCCGGTCGCCACGGTGATGGTTTATGAGGAGGCAGGACGACCGAGGTCAGAGGTCATGAGGAGAGAGAGCGTTTTCAGTACAGACAGAATTCTGGGCTTTGATTGGCTAGAAGATGAGGAAGATGATGGTGCTGTCAGAAAGTTTTGAATCAGAGCTCCAGGTGTGTCAACCTGCAGGTAACCATGGCAACAGGACTTATGCCATAGGCTGCATTAGCAGTTAACTGACTCAAGGACCCCTGGAACTTCCACAAGTTAACCTGGAACCTCTTCAACAACTGTTTGAGCCCCCACATGGAACTCCAGTTCGTGGACTCCAGGATCCTCTTCAAAGACATCTGCAACCTCCTTAACAACTCTAAAGGACCTTGAAATCCCTCAAGGACACCAGGAACCTGTTCTGGCATCGGCATAAAACATTAGGAACCCCTGAAACCCACTCAAGGACCCGTTTAGCCTCTCCATTGACTTCTGGTACCTTGTCGTGTACTCCTGGAACATCCTCAAGGACTCCAGGCCTTGAGGATTAAAGAGAGATGTTTTATTTGTGAATGAACTCTTACTCAGGTGATCAATTAGTGAATCATTGCATCTGATTGGTTGATATTTTTACCTTTTTGTTTTCACATGTACAACAAACACACAAACACAGTGTGAAATGATGTGTGTGTGTGTGTGTGAGAGAGAGACTGTCGTCGGGGGTGACAGCAGTAAGAATGTGTGACATCACAGCGATCGGTCGTATATAAGCGTCGGTCTGCAGGTCGACCACAGACCCGTCCTGACACAGGACAGACACAAACAAACCAAACTCCTCCAAAAAAACATCCAAACTTTATAGTCTTTTACGACATCATCTGACACCAATAATCACTCATTTTTATTGGAGAAAAATATTTTGATTGAAAACTTTTGGGCAGGACACATGACTGAGTGACGACCAGCAGGATCTTCTGGAGTCTGTTGGGATTTTTGTTTTTAATCTGTATATTTGTTGGAATATTTCTCTTCTTATTTCTGTGTCAGTAAGTTCTGCTGTTTATCCTTTTCACTGATATGTTTGCACTTCACGTGTGGTAAAGTTCAGAATTTTCCAAAGCTGCATCTGCTGCTGGAACAACCTCACAGAGATCAATAAAGTTTCTGATGATTTAATCTGATTTGATATAACCTCATCAATCTAATCTAATCCAAATTGATTAAAAATAATCTAATAATGTAGATTAAGAAAATCTGAATAGACTGAAGTTGTTAACTTCACCAACAAAATCTAATCTGCTCTAAAAAGAATCTATTTTTTAAAACTATAATTAAATCTATTCTGATCTAAAGCCACAGTTTAATAAAACATGTAATTTAGTTTTTAAAAATCTGATTAAATCTGATTTATCTAATCGCATTCATTAAAAATAATCTAATCCAATTTAAAAAAATCTAGTCTAATCTGATTGACAAATTTGAAAAAAATCTAATTCAATCTCATTTAATAAAAACTGTTCTGACATTTAATCTAACTTTGAAAAAAATCAAATCTAATTCAGTTTCTGAAAATCTAATCTTATCTTTTTTTCTGATCTAAATTGATTAAAAAACTCCAGTCAAATCTGATCTAAGCAATCCTTTAAAATACAGTCTTGTCTACATTTATTTAATCCATTTTGAACAATGTAATCTTTTAAAAAAAATCCTATGTAATCAAATGTAGATAGTCTAATAGACACATTTTATCTAATATAATCCTTAAACGATAATCCCATGCTATTTGAATGCATACATTAAAGATGTAAAATCCAAGGTAATCTCATCTAATCAATCAAATCTAATGTAATCCGACCTAATATGAAACCAGAAACAAACTGAAGTCTTGAAGTGAAAGCGCAAACAGAGCAGGGCTGGTGGGGGTGGGGGGCTCAGAGAAGGGGGGCGTATTTCAAAGCTCTGGTTCTCTGCAATAATAAACTGAACATGATTAATAGTGATATTGTTTATGAACTGTAATGAACACCATTAACCACTTTGAATATTCTTTACATAGGAGCAAGACCCCCAGACTGAAAGAGACACAAGACCACTACAAACAATGTGCTTGTGTCTCTTTTCAGTTGTTTTGCATTTTGTAATGTCTCCGTCTCTTTTGTCCAGCCGAATCTCTTTTTACACATTTTACATCCTTTTTGACTCTTTGTGCACACCGTGTCTTTTGTGGTCATCCGGCATTTTCTTTGGCTGTTGTGCGTCTCTCTGTGGTTGGTTCGTGTCTCACCCTGGTGCTGGTGGTGGCGGACAACCGCAGCCTGTCACAGCTGAAACAGCCCAGGATGCGACATCACAAGATTGTGACCCAACAGCCTCCGACCAATGAGAACACGGGACAGTCTGTTACCATGGCGTTATTTGTTTAATTTAATCTTTTTTGTCTTTTTTGTCTCTTTTCCCTCCAAACAAAGATGGCTTCCTCATCTTCCTCATGCTCTTTTGTTCCTCTCCTCCTCCTCTTCCTCACCGTCGCCGTGGAGTCGAGACCTTCCTCACAACGAGACGACAAACAGGTCTGTGGAGACCATCATCGTCGTCATCATCTACAGCACCTTCATCCTCACACCTCTGCTCAACCTTACCTTCCTTGTCATGCTCTTTTCTTTTCATTTTCTTTTCCCTCCATTGTCTTCATCTTGGTCTTCATCATCTTTATTTTCCTCCTCGTCATCATTTGTTACTCTTCGTCTTCTTGTTCCTATTTTCCTCTTCCTCTCTGTCACTTCTAGCCTCATTTCTCGAGCCTTCAACTCGTCCTCATCCTCATCCTTCATCTGTTTAATCATCACCTTCACCTTGGGTTCCATTACTGTCATACTCTTCATCATCTTCATGTTTATCTTCATCAAATCAAACACAAATTAAAAGTTGATGACTGATGACTGATGACTTCATTTTGAAACCTGGAGTTTACCAGGTCCGGATGTAGACGCCGAGGCAGAGTCAGCGACCGGAACAAAGTTAGAGCTTGTTACTTTTTTCAGTCTTTGGATTCATACGACGCTTCTCGTCATTGGTCACAAATATCATCATCATCATCATCATCACTGAGGCGACAGTAACATTTCAGTCAGGTACAGTCACATTAGTAAAGCTGTTTCAATCAGCTCGACAGAAGAACAGCTCTGCTTTCGGAAACGGAAGCTGCATCTCAGGCTTCCTCTAATGTTTTCTCTGGTGTGATGTAGGGTTTAGTACAATACTGTATGTGTGCAGGGGAGCGTCGGTGTGGATCTGCTGTGGCGGGAAGCTTTAGACCGCCGGACCGCTTCTCGTCACCCCCGGGGTGAACTAAACACCCAGGTTCACACCAACGGCAGTGCCTGGGAGTCACCTGCAGAACGTAAAGCGGCAACAGAGAGACAGAACATGAGCACAGGGACATGTAGAATGATCCCAAAAAACAAACAACCACAAAGAGACAAACAAACAGCCACGAAGAGACGTTTCCAGTCTTGGTGTCTTGCTCCTGTATAGGAGGGGTGGCGGATTGGGCCCAGGGGCCAGTTGTCACGTCATCCGTCCATGAGTTGGAACTTTCCTTGGACAAGTGCAGATGATAAACCATATGGAAGTTGGGTTTGACATTGTGACCTCTCTCTCCTCAGGTGTTACGCTCTCTGTTTGGCTCTCGTCTCTCTTCTCTCATCTTGGCCCCGCCCACCTATGATGATGTCACTGAGGGCTCAGCTGGACGTCCCGCCTCCTCCTCCTTTTCTCCCTCCGGGAGATTTGCTGTGAGTGGCGGCGCTGTGAGGGGATTGGTGGACAAACAGGAGGCGGTCCCTCGGTTCTTTTTCGACTTTCTGCGGCGACAGGCCAAGATGAGGAGGCGGAGCCGGAAGTCGATGGTGGGAGGAAGAGGATGCTTCGGGATGAAGATGGACCGCATCGGCTCCATCAGCGGGCTGGGCTGTTAGAGACGTATGAGTGTTCGTGTTACCATGGTGACACCTGTCCTCCAGACGTCCTGTAGGTCTTCCAGGATGTTGCCATGGTAACCACCATCCCTCCAGAACACTGACCTCAGGTTACCGTGTGAACCTCTGTCCTCCAGAATGCCTGCGTCATGTCGCGTCATTGTTTGACTCATTTGACCTCTGTGAAGTCACCGCAGGTGACCCCAAGTTGACCCTGCATGACCTCTGACCCCCAGGATCACCTGGTCCATCAGTCAGAAACTTCATGTTGGAACTTTACTAATGAAAGACTGTTAAAGGAAAGATACAACTGATCTAGTGAGGTAGACACAGGTAGACATCAATCCTACTAATGACCTCTGACCTCTGACCCCTGGCTACAACACAGCCAGCAGCAAAATTTGTGTGTGTGTGTGACGACCATGTGTTAGACATGCAGATGTGTGTGTGATTGTGCGTACGCGAGTGTGTGTTCGTGGACCAGCTGCAGGCTGACTGCAGTAAATAAAACAGAAACTCCACTTGGCTCTTTGTTGCTTCATTGTGTCATTAATCATTTTCATTCCACATTTAATTTACTGTGTTTGTCTGTGTGTGTGTGTGTGTGTGTGTGTGTGTGTGTAGCTCGTAGTGAACTCACAGAGAACTGTCACCAGCTTTGCAGCTCTTATGGTTTATGTACATTTACTGTACGGTTCAGTCTCAGACTTCGTTCACAATAAGCTGTTGAATTTTTAAATGTGTTTTCCATATGAAGACGATCAGTGTCCGCGCTGACAGAGTCCCCAGGTGGTTTTAGTAGAGAGCTCTTTCCACAGTCAAACACCTGAACTAGACAAAAACAGGTCAATCTCTTCTTCTTCACTCTCTTTTCAGCTACACAACAACTGCATCACAGCAACATCTGGCGAGGAGAGAGACAGTCTGTTAAACCTCCTGCTCGCTGTGGTCATCTCACTGTGTTTTAATGCAGCTCAGTTCAACATACACTTTTTCTCATTTACTGATTTTTCCTTTTTCTACGAGTATACAACATAGAATAAAAAGTAAGTTGGCTGTGGCTCATATACCTGTTACCCTGCTGATCAAACCACTGACTAAATAAACAGGAATACAGTTTGATGACAACTAGAGCTGAAATGATCATCTGATTAATGGATTAGCGGACTGACACAACAACAAAAAGTTATCCAGCTTCACAAATCCTTACGACAGCTGTAGACATTTTCTATTATGTCACGAGGGGGACGTTTACAGACATCGTTGCTACCTTAGCGCCTTTGTCGCTAGATTTACCGACTTTTCAGACCCTTTAGGGACTTTTCTTCACAAAAGCACTTAGCAACATATCTAGCGACTTTTCGGTCAAACCTTAGCTGGTCTCCGTAGAAGAGCGAGCACACACCTTTATGTGTCTCATTCAATTTCCCGCACGTCAGCTGAAACAGACCCGAATGAGCCTCTAACTTTCTCTCTGACTGATCATTTTACAGGTGAATACACCTGAAATCGCAGCTCGGCCGTCGTCTTTAACTCATGTGTCTGTTCGGTTTTAAAACCAGGATTTCAGCAGCAGAGCAGCAGCTCGGCAGTGACAAGTGGTTAACATGTCGTCTCAACGGGCCACGTTTCAGTCACTGTTTCATCCTTGTTCCGTTTTCTGACAACAGAAGCAGAAGAACATGTAGATGAGAACAGCTTTATTGGGAATTCAGCCGCATTAAAACACTGTATTTGTGAGCACAGAGAGTAGGAGACAGATAAAGGGCGAGTCCAGCCACATTCTAGGATTTGACCTGGTCTTGTTTAAATGATTTTCTGCTTCTATTTTTCTACACGTTATTTATTGAATTATCAAGATTATGTCCCTCTAACGTAAAATAAATTAAATCATAAAATAAACATAAATTACAGAAACGTTGTCTTCCCGCCACTAGAGAGCAGCAGGGAGAGTGTCCTCCGTCACGTGACGGGGTCAGCAGCTTCGGGGTTAGCTCGCTCAGCTAGCAGCTAGCTAAGTGTTAGCATTCATTCGGACACTACCTGCCATCCAGTACGGAAAGTAACTCGGCTCATAGTCTCCGTCCTCCAGCGGCACACTTTTAGCGGTACCGGCCTCGTTCACACCACCATCTCCGCTTCCCGGTCGTCCCCGGCTCTCCGTCCTCCTGGTCCGGACAGGTCGTTACACCCGAAACATGTCGGCGGTGCAGCGGATGAAAGTGGCGAACGAGCGGCACAGCAAAACCATCACACAGAGGGGACACGTCCAGAAGACATCGGTACTGACAGCCAGGCTAACCGCTAACCTGCTGCCTTTGAGACACCGACTCTGAAGCTGTCAAAAAGCCGTAGCCTCGTCTTAAATATTATATGTATGTGTGTTCTTTAAAACACACATTAATCCTGCTGTAATTCAGGTTTGTAGGTAAAAGCGTTGCAGCTAGCCATTGAGAGCTAACTTTAGCCTTAGCATTAGCAGCTACAGCAGTGAGCCCTTTTTGCTCAGCGGTGTTAACAGTTACTGTCAAGTGCATTTAATATTAAATATTCTTATTTACTATAAATAGACGGAAAGTGGTCAAATTCTGGCCAGTGACTGGCTAATATACGTGTAAAGAGAAAGACAGTCAGACTCCTTTCACATTTCTGAGACATTAATGTGATGTAACGTGTCCCTAGAGCTACGAACTCTGAAAATATTATTTAAGACTGCTGTCTGAATGCCCGACACACAGTATTCAGTTCGGCATGCACGCAGTGTACGAGCCGTAGCCTGTTAGGGGAAATTTTGAGCTTTTTGAGATCCATCCCCGCAGATCGTGCTCGTTGTAAACACTGCAGTGGGCGGAGGCGCGCCACGGTACCAATGAAATCCAACAGATGAGTTTGAACAAAACCCGGTCTGTGAATTACAGGCTACTTACGACGAGTTTAAGAAAGGATTCAGACGGTTTGAGTAAACATCACAAAATGTACTTTATGTGGCATATATTTTTCCAGGCGTATAATACAGATTTAAATAGCCAGTTTTCTCAGTCGAGTTCCGCGATGAGCAGTTGCTTAGCTCGCCCAGCAGGATGCTGTCAGCTGTGGCAGCAGTGTGTGAACACAGACCTTTCTCTGACAGGAGTTTGTTTATAGTAGATTCTGACAAACCCACGGTTTGGGAAACAATATGAGAGTATAACAGTATTTTTGAATCACTTTGTACATGCTGACTATTTCATGATTGTGACTGAAATATTCATCATTCTGATGTAGTTTCTTGTTATTGTAACTTCAAATGTCACAATAACGACTTTAGTTCTCATAATTCTGACTTGAAAGTCACAGGTGTCATTTAGATTAGTCTCATATTTCTGACTTAAAATATCAATATTTTTAATTACTATCTCATAATTTAGATTACTTGGGAATGTTGTATATTTTATTCTCCCAGTTTTAAATATTTTTGTCCCTTCCTGGGTGAAATAGGCTTCATTAAGTGATTATCAGTAGTGAAGTCAGTTTTAGCTTAATTTTGACACTAATCGTGAACCCAATGTGTTATTCAGGATTCAGTCTGGCGCTGGGATTAAAAACACCTGAGCAGCGTGTGGGTCTGTTTTCAGACATATTTTCCTTGACGCTCCAGTCGACTCCAGGATTATCACTATTATTATACACATAGTCAGACATTTTTGCTTTCAGATATGACTGAAATGATTAATCAATTATCAGAATGGTTTCAGAATAATTTTTTCTGTTTTTCGATGAATCAGTTATTTGACTGATTTTTGCAGCTGTAGACCTGATGCACCTGTGTGTGTGCGCTTGGGTGTGTTTTTTTTTTTTTAATTTTGTTTTTTTTTCCAGCGGCCCGTAAACGATGATAAGTCTCCAGTGGGTCCGTGGCTGCTGGCCCTGTTCGTCTTTGTGGTTTGTGGATCAGGTGAGTTTCACCTGCAGGTGTTTCAGGTATTTTCAGGATCTGCAGATCTGCTCTGTCACATGCCTTTAGAAAATGTCCTTAAAAATATCAGGTCTGAAAAGTTGTTAGAATGGAAATCTTTGGGTTTAAATTCAGTTACAAACATCTGAATTTCATTGTCTAATATTTGAATCTTTTATATCTCCATTCTGGCATAAACCTGCAGTGATGTGTCATGGTTTTAGATCAGTCTGATCAGTTGCAGAGGTCAGTCACATGTTTAAACCTCCAGGAATAATTAACATGGAAAATGAGCAACAGTCTGATTTATTTAGAATGTGTAAATATAGAAATGGGGCTGAAATAACAGGAAATTGTCTGAAATGGAAACTAAACTCTGCTGCTGTTGGTGGACGAGGTTCGTCAGAGAAATCAGATAATGAGGAGAATTTAGTTCCACACTGATGAGAGCAGAGAGTGGAGATGTTCAGAGACTGTGAATCACATCAGGGTCAAATTTGTTCTGCCTGTGGTGTAACATCCTATCAAATGTTCACATGCAAATAAGTGACTAAAACTGCCCTATTCTAAATCCTCAAGTAGGATTATTTTAATTTAGGGCTGTAGCTAACAATTATTTTCATTATTTATTAGTCTACTGAGTTGCAAGTATCCTGTGTCTTCAGAGTTATAGCTCAAGGCCTGATGAAGCAATTCTCTATTATTCTTAATGTTACCACAGATAAACTTGACAGTTTAATGTTTCAAAACCATCATTTTTTTTCCTTCAACATAAGAACCGGCGTTTCAGTTTTATCTTAACTCTTCAATCAGTAGAAGGTGTGACTGACGCTGAGCGGCAGACTGATCCTAATGTTCAAACTCTGTCAGTTAAAGGAACAGTTTGCTCTTTTCCATTAACCAGAACTTGCAAGAACCTTCTGGGTTCTGCCTCTGGGTTCTGCTGTGTTTTACAAACCACAACTTTTTGGATATCTGTCACTGAAAGACAACGATGGAAAATATTGGCGCTGATATAGATTTTCTCTCACATTCAAATTTGATGCGTTTCACTGCTGGACCCCCATACCCCCCCAGAAAAGTTCTTAGTCTCTTGTTAACTGGTCTTTTCAAACAAGAAATATTAGCAGTCGCGTCGCACAGAGGCTCTGGTCCAGGGGCCCCTGACCCCTCGGGCCTCTGAGTCTGTGCCCTGTGGGCCTGTTCGATGATTCCATCCATGGGTCCGGTTTTCTTCGACCAGTTTGACAGTTAAAAAAAAAAAAAAAACAGTATTGATCCTCTGAGTTTTAAAAAGTCTTTGATTTAATTTGTGTTTTTCTGCAGCCATTTTCCAGATCATCCAGAGCATCAGGCAGGGCATGTGATGACCTATGACCCCGGAGCTGAGCCTGTCACATGGAGGAGTGGGGGGGGGCACATGTCGCCATCATGACCCTGCCCACTATGCACAAATACACACACACACACACACTTGTTCCTGTGGAGTTTAAATCTGAGCTCGTTTTTCTTCCCACTGTAAACCAACTCCCCTCTCTCTCTCTCTCTGCAGTAAACCCTTTGTTTTGTTTTGTTTTGTTTTTTTGTTGTTTTTTTTACTTTCTTCACTGTCGATGAAGCTGATTGGATATCGGTTATTGATTGCTGTTGGTTGTTGCTGAAGTCTTAAATCTTCTTCGTCAGTCCAATGCAGTCATCCAGCTGATTTTTTTTTTATTCTCTCTAGGGAGAAATGTTTGTCTCTGCTGGTCTGTGGCTGAGCAGCTGCTGAAGTTAAAGCTCATATTTTGATTTTTCTGAGCTCTGAGTCTCTTTGATTTAAAGGGACATGCTGCAGATTTTTATCTCATTAGCTACAAATCCTGTACTCTCTCCTCATTTTCCAAATTATGCATCACAGAGAGTCTCCCGGGGCAGAAAAAGAGCTGTTAACCCCCTGTTTGTGGTCATGTATTTAAAGTCGTTTAAGAAAGAGCACCACTGTAAATTACAGTACTGATCAGGCGAGAAAAACTTCAGTAACAAATGCCTCTGAACCACATCAGTTCATGTGAAGTCCCC
The DNA here is from genome assembly GCF_016859285.1 of Xiphias gladius. NCBI lineage: Eukaryota > Metazoa > Chordata > Actinopteri > Istiophoriformes > Xiphiidae > Xiphias > Xiphias gladius. Next base: position 19,283,068 of record NC_053411.1, read on the forward strand.
TAGATTCAGAAGCTCACTGCTGCTCCGCTACCTTGGACTAGTCAGGTTTCAGCAGGACGAGTTTAGTCGGGGCTTTTTCTTAATCTGTTGTCATCAGATTCAGCAGCTGCCTGATTTATTGTGAATTGATTTACCTCAGTGGCAGTTTATCAGAGACGGGGCTTTATTTCTAATTTCCCCAGATAATACAAACTCCACCCTCCCTCCATATTCACCTGTTGTCTTAATAAATCCAGTATAATGTCCATTTCCACAGCTGTAATTCATCCATAAAGCTGGAGTCACATCAGATGTGATGTTAAACTACCATGAAAGAAACTCAGCACTTCTTCCTGAATTTGCACATTAAAAGTTTTGCAGCCCGGCCTTAAAAGGAGCTCTTAATATGAAACAGACATCAGGACGCGTTGAGTTTTGTTGGCGGTAGCTTAACATCGATCGGGGGTACGACAAAGAAGAGCTGGAGTTAATGAGAGCATGAAAACATGATACACTCCACTCTGCCGAGAGCAGGAAACATGAATCTGTACAGACGAACCGGTGCTGTGGAAATAAGCATTGTACTGAATTTACCCTGTAAGCTGCTGTAGGCTACAGGTAACTCCCTCAATGTTTTTCTTTTGTTCCCCCCATGTTTCAAGTGTGATAATCTTGATAGGGTAAAACAGATAGTCTTAAAAGTCAGATCAGTTTTAACTGAATGTCGCCCCTGACAAATATCTGACTGTCTTACTGGAGGAGGACTGAGGGACTTTGATGTGAAAGATACTCCTGAACGATTTTCTGAGACAAGTAGATTTAACATGAAACGGGAGATAAACGAGTCACAGGATTAGAAAGAAGAGAGGATTTTTATTCCACTGCCAGTTAAAATCAACTCGTCCTCCAAATATTTCACATTAAAAGCCTCACTTTTGACGCGCTGCCAGGTCAACACTGAGAATGTCCTCCAGCAGAAAGTGTCTGAAAATAGCAGACGTTATCTCCACCTCACCTTCCAGTGAGGACGTTCACAACGACAAACAATTTCAGACGCGGTCGGACTTTCCAGCAAAACCTGCATGTTACATTTAGTTCAAATACAATAAACGGATTCAACGACAGAAATGTGTCCTGGCAGTGGGGAGAAGGCTGTGAAATCAGTCAGTTTTACTTATATAACCCAAAGTCACATACTTGTGTCTAATTTTTGTGTTTCTGTACAACACACAAACAAAATCCACACGTGCGGGCAGATGAAAGAAATCCCATAGGATGTAGCTGGACAGTTAAATGAATTAATAAAAAGGGAAAAAAATAAAATAGTAAGAAAATAACACAGACTCTTGTGGAGGCCCGGCAAAAAATGTCTCGAATTTTTTATGTATATGACCGTTATCATTTCCTAAACCTGAATAAATGTTGCCCCAGTCTGTTCAAACATTCACCTTTGACTGAACTAAGCTGTATTCCAGCTTTAAAGTCATGACAAGTTGATGACTTCAGGAATTTAATAGAGCTGGGCTTCATGTCCAGCTGTTTGAACGGACGAAGTGGTGATCACACTGCAGAGTGAAATTACATTTATGTTTCCTGAAAACACTTTAATTAAACTGCGAAGAACAGGAAATCAGTCAAAACGCAGCATAAACAGCAGCTGTAGAAATGAAAGAAACAGGCATGTGAAATTAAACATGAGAGAAAAACCTGCATTATTCAGAATGAACTAAATGTAAAAGAGCGGTTTTCATGGTGTTGCTGGACGGTCATGGTGGTCAAGTTTACAAAATTCAAAATGAGACGTCTGCAGTGATTAAAAGATGAAATATAAGCGTTTGAAATCCTAGAAATAAACTGAAATACAACAAAGCTTAATTATATACTAAAGAGTCAACGTGACATGAAATTTGCTCCAAACTTTATTTCCTTCTTCCCTCTTTCCGACATTTTGTCTCTGCAGCAGTGATGTAAAGTACAGGATTTGCATTTAATGACTTAAAACCAGCTGTTTGGTCCTTCTTAAATCTGCCTGTTTCATAAAGGAAAACCTCCCAGAACATTTGTTCTCGTTTCGCTGTAAATAATTCAGGCTAAATCCTCAGCAGTCAGATAGAAACGGTACAGGGGGGAAGCTCCACCATGAAATCCTTCGGTCGAGCGCCGGCTCTCCAGCTCTCACCAACATTTCCACCGAGGAGACGAAACCTGCAGGTTTTTAAGCAGCTGGTGGTTTAGTTTTTGGGAAGGTGAAGCAGTCAGAGAGGTTTCCGCAGCTCAGCGAGCCTCCTGCTGGACGACGTGCTCCGCTTTTATACAAAATAAACCACAGATATTTTTCTCTAAACGTCTCTGAGCTCTGTGTCCTTCTTTGGTCTCTGGTTTCAGCAGTGTTGCGAGATGAAGGTCTGACGCCTCCTGATGAGGGAAGCGTGGATGCTGGAAAAATAGGATTTACTCGGCACGTTCGGAAACGCTTGGCGCTGAAAGATGAAAACATCGACACGTGTATGTAGGTTCAAATGTTCCACGTCAAGGACAAGGAGCGGAAATCCACACGCTGGGATTATTTAACTGTGCGGCCGGTAAGAACGAAACAAGTGTGTCACAATGTCCACGTTGTTCCCGCTGGTTTCATCATACTCCGGCTGGTATGGCAGAGAAAGACATGTCGTTTCATTCCATGTGGTGTTACAAGAGTCACACAAGGTCTTAGATTGAACTCGAACCCGCAGGAGCATCGGTTCACCGGTTTGCCGGAGAGAACGTGTTTTCTAATGTGTATTTATATAAATACGAGACCGAGCAGCACCGGCGTTGGTCTTCGACTCGCTGTGTTTATGGGGAGGTTTTAATGTCAGATCCCTCATCGACACCGTCGTAGAACCTGCCGGAGAAGTTGCTTTTCTCCAGCTTAACACTCCCGCACAGGAATCTAACGAGTCGACCGGCACCTGTCCTCGCACCTCGGATCGGGTTCTGGCGTTGTGATTTACTGCCCCCTCGTGGTCGCGGCAGGCCGCCGTCCCTGGGAGCCAGGTTGACCACCGGTCGTCGCTTGTCACCCGCCTCCCCGCTCCCAGCCCGTCTCGGAGTGACTTTCCGTTTGTCGTCCCGCTCGCAGGTGAAGGACGCACCTTTCCTCGCGGACAAACTTCCCCTTCTCTGACGGAAGCGGCGGCGATTGCGTTCGCTCCAGGCCGGAGCCTTAGCCTGAGGAGAAGAGGGAAACTTACTCCGCAGCTTCTTCGCTGGCATTTTCCTCTTTTTTTGTTTTGGAAACACCTCCTCGTTTTTAGCTCTGGTGTTCACGAGCTGCTCGCTTTTTGCAGCAGTCCCTGTAAATGCACAAAACTTTACCGTCGCGAATGAACTCGTCTGCCGTTTTCTGGACTAGGGGAAGGTGTATTTGATCCCACATACAATGTGACCTGAGGTCGTGGACATCCGTGTGGCAATATTGAACGTCTGCCTTAGTTTGAGCGTCGCAGTCGCACGGAACTTACACCTGTACGGGGCGTGTTCCACGATGACGACACCACGGCGTTGAACGTGGTCAGTGGGTCGGCATTGCCGTAGACCTGCTCCCGGAGGGTCCCGTAACCCACTTTCCCTCCCCGCTGATCGGCCCTGCTGGCCTACCTGCAGAACTCACCTCGTGACACTGGAATCGATAATTATTTTATCATTAACTTCAAGCTGCCCTGCGGAGTTTCCTGGTAAAGAGTCCGAACTCATCGTGTCTAACAAATCCGGTTTACATCCCGCTGTCGAGTGACGTGAAACCATCGGTGGGATCGTGTGTCACGTGACCCGACATAACCAAAACACGGACCCAGTCTCAGCCCAACAGCTCCGCAGTGCTCGCGGCGGTCGGAAGCTCCACAGGCAACCGTCAATGTAAATATACAGCGAGACGCAGAACAGACGTGGGCCAGAAAAAGAGCTCGGGGGGGGGGGGTCGACATGAGGAAAGTGCTCACGATCTCAGCAAGGAAACCGAAAATGAAAAGAATCAAAGAGGCGTGCAGACGGCGGCCCGTGTGTCTCATCGGTTCCGCTGATTCAGTTGCATCCTTGTCTATTAACCTCACATTAACCTTAAATTTCTCATTTCTACTTTCAGTGCAACGTTTGTGGCCGGCCCCTGTTCGGTGATCCATCCATGGGCCCAAGAACACATTTTGGCCCTGGGGCCCCGTAGGAGCCCGATCCAGTAAAAGTTTTATTATTATCTATAGGTGACAGACCCCCCCCGTAACTACGCAGTGACGTCAGAGCAAGAGAAGATGGCGGCTGTGCTGAAGGCGGAAGGTAAAGGATCTTAAACTGTCTGTTGTGAACGCCTCCTGTCCGCTCCTGTCTGCCGCTGTTTAAACCGGGTTATTGTATAGTAAATCTTCAGGGATTAGTACCCGCTGGCTGACCCGGGGTAAGGCACGTTTTAACCCGGGGGTACCGCAACGCAGCTCGGCTCTCGGAGCTGTTTAATCGCTGCCTATTCGGACCTAGACTCAGCGGATAACGCTAGCTGGCTAGCTGAGCAGCTGAACAACCAAACATTCCTGTTATTTATGAATTAGTGAATTCGTGTGTGCTCATTTGGTCTAATATGGCGAGGGTTTGATGAAGTTAGTCTTGGGTTAAAAGCTGCTTTCGCTTCGCTAAATGTAATGATGTGAAACAGAGGCGTCCTAACACCAGCGTTAGCATTAGCGGGCCGGGAGGAGCTGAGCGCAAACAGCCGTGGGAAACGCTCCGGGAGGCGGCCACAGCAGCCAGGCGAGTCCGCTGTCTTAGCTAGGCCTTCGGTAAATGAGGGCGAGTGTTTATGTGTGGGTGGATGGAGACAGACACAGAAGATTGTGATCATCAGTCAAAAGTGAAGCTGCAGCGATCAGTCCGTTAATCGATTAGTTGATCTGAAGACAGTTAATCATCAAATATTTTGATAATTGATGAATTGTTTCAGCCATTTTCCAAATGAAACACCAATATGTGGTTTCAGCTTCTCGCATGAGCAGATCTTCTAGTTTATTTGTTGTATATCTCATTAATCTGAATATATTTGGGTTTCGACTGTTGATCAGACAAAACAAGACATTCAGAGCGCTCAGATTGGCGTTTTGTCATTTTACAGACTTAATGAATGATTGAGTAGTTGAACAAATAATGTCAATAAAGAAAAGAGTCATTAGTTGCGGCTCTGGTTAACACTGTGTTTAATGAGAATTATTGACTTGTGTGTAGTTAACATTGCTACAGTGTCAGAGCTCTGTGGCTGCATGTAAGAATCCCGTGTTATGTAACTACACACAGATACACACGTATAAACACAGACTAACATGCAGTGCCAGTTATGAACACACCGTCTTTCTCCATTTAAAGTGGGTGCAAATTCCGCTGTTGCTAGGCAACAGGGTGCTATCGAAGGAGTGCGTGTGTGTGTGATGCTGGTGCCCTGTCGCACACCTTGTTGTTTCCTATTGATCAGACTGTTGTCTGATCGTGTGTGTGTGTGTGTGTGTGTGTGTGTGTGTGTGTGTGTGTGTGTGTGTTCGCGCGCATGTGCGTTTGCTTTGTGTGATTCTGCGTGCGTGCGTGCGCGCAGTGGGGCGGTGCGGGCGGCCGTGCGTTGTATGAGACTCATCCTGCATGGACTCGTCGCCATGAGCAACAAGGAGATGGTTTCCACGGAGACAGGTCAGTCCCACCCACCTGTCTGTCTATCTGACGTCGTGAAGGCGCTCACACCTGCGTACAGACAGCTCCAGCTCTGTTGCTACGGTAACCACCTTGTGTTGATGGATCCCGCTTTTCTACGTGGAGTTATTCAGGTTATATCGAGTCTGGGTTCTCTGGTTCTTCAGAACTGATTTAACATGGACCTGAAGCCCAAATCTGAAAAATGCAGTTTACAGATTGTGTTTACATGGACGTGAGGCTTATCCTGTTTTTGATGACATTCAGGATCTGACATTTACACGGAGCACACAGAGAAATCTGGTTCTGCATATCCACGTATACATGATCAAAACCAGTATCCTGATGAATGATTTCTGCTGTTTGTGCAGGTGTCTGAAGTTTACAGACACAAACCGGCAGTTTGAAACTGTTGACCTGACATTCCTGTAGCGGAAGACACTTTGGATCGTGTAGTACAGTGTTTACAGACTGTAAATGCGTAGTAGCATGGCTCTGTAGTATTTACCCGACTTGTCTACAGACTTGAAAAGCTCAGCATTTCCACACTTTCTCCATCTAAGTTGCCAGGTATATTTAACTCTTTCCTTACCGAGAGATTGAATTCTATGAGATGCGTCTCTGCTGCCACGGTCTGTTTTTGTTACATCACCTGGCTGAAGCTGCACCTGCACGGCTAGTCGGCATCGTTCAGAAACTTGGTCGAGATGTATACAGTGGGATCCCAAAGTCTGAGACCACTGCCCCATTCACTTAAACGGGAAAGTGGTCTCAGACTCTTGGACCACAAAAGTGCATGTGTCCCAGTATCCGGGGTTCTTTCACAGCACTCCAGCCAGCATGAGGTTTCAGGTTTCTCAAAACTCGGATAAGGTCTTATCCAAGTTTCTGAAAGCCCGAGCACAACCGGGATACTCACGTCCATGTAGACACACTCGCTGACAGTTCGTTGGATCATGACCAGGAGGTTTAGGGTGAATCCCATATGTGTAGTCATTTTCAGTCACAAATGATTTGTTTTCTTCGATTTATACTGAAAGAGTGTTGATATAATTATGATTTCAGATGAGAGACATGGAGGTTATTGAAAAAACATTTCGATCTGTTGGTGAATCTATTTGTCTTATTAAATGATTCACTGCAGAACTCTCTTTGCTGAGAGCTGTTTATGTATTTATTAAAGCTGCTTTTTGAGAGATTTTAGTGAAATTTTATTTCCACAGCAGCTGATGGTTTTCACTGAAAACTCCACTGTGGAGACTCCCTCCTGTCATACTAATTTTTTAACTGTGATCAGTGTCAGACTACACCATTGATGATTTCCTAACCCTGAATGTTTAAAACTAGAGTGTTGTCTTAAATACTGTGTGCTGGTTAAAGTTTAGTTTAGGTGTAGGACTGTTGTTTTTGGTTCTGGTTTTCACTAAGTCTTCGACTTGTCTGTGTTCAGTCTTAGACTGACGGGGTTTGACAGTTCTTAGTACTTATTTGCATTAGGACTGAGTAATAATATTTGATTGCATATGGCCTCTATTGCCCTAATGAAGGATTTCAAGCAAATCGTAATTAGAATATCCCAAAATTAATGTAAGGTCTTGTTTCACGTGTGTGAAATGTTCTTGTCTCATGTAACGCATGGTTCATTGAATTAAACATTTTGATTGATTTATTTTAAATGTAATTTTGCATGTGTTTGTTATATGGAGACACATATCAGTATTGGAAAACTATCCAATATTGCAATTGATTTAAAACATATCACATGTGGCAGGGTAATTACATTTTGCTTGTCAGGGCCTTAAAAAGGTCTTTAAAAGCATTGAAACTGATTTCACAAAGTGTGCCGATACCCTGAAACTGATTGTATCGGAGGAAATATATGATATCATGAAAATCTGAAAGACATTGAAAATCATACACAGAGTGAACAAGAGATCAGCGGCACGCCGCAGGCAGACAGTTTTTCCTTTAGTGGGTCCACCAACGTGATTTGTTTTAAAATGAACCGAGTTGAAATGACAGATATTTAGCTGACTGACCGACCAGTCCAGAGAAGAGTGAGGTGAAGAGAAAGTGGTCGAGCATCTGAAAACAAAAACTTACATGTCGGTGTAGGAGCACAGCCTGAACCTGTGTTGTTGTGAACATTAAATCTCTGTCTGTTTGTGTTTCTGCAGAGAATAAAGGACAGAGGAAGGTGTTTCTTCCTAACAAGCTGTTGGAGTGTCTCCCTCGCTCGTCCAGTCTGCCTAACGAGCGGCTGAGGTGGAACACTAACGAGGTGAGTGTTTCTACTTAGATATGACTCTTTCTTCAAACAAACAAAGATCTAAACAGAAATGTCGGGGGGTGACACCACAGCAAACCTCGCAGCAGAAAGATGCAAAATTAACCTGTAATAAGACAGAAACTGTTTTATTATTTCAAACCACACAGTGTCGTTTGTGTGCACCACAGTGAACTGAACTGATCTCACATCCGCTGAACTGTTGCTTGTGACAGATGAGAAGCTGTGTAAATAACAACATTTGGTACTTAAGCAACAGTTCAATCTAAATACTACGACTGGGTGTTGCTGGACAGAGGCACGGTGTGCAGTATAGGGCCTAAAGTATGTGGACACACCTACGCTTTTGTTTTTGTTTGGCTTTTGGTCTGCAACGACGAGTCGATCAAAAGAAAATTAATCGCAACCTGTTTTGATAATTGATTATGCGTTTGACATTTTTAAGGCAAAAGTGTCAAACATTTGATACCTCCGTGTTATCCAATGTGAGAATTTCCTGCTTTTCTTGGTCTAAGGTGGGTTTGGACTGTTGCTTGGAGAAAGTCGGACATTGGAAGATGTCTCCTTGTGCTGTAGGATATTATGATGGGAATTTTTCAGTTTTCTGATGTTTTATAGACCAAATGATCAATTGATAAAGAAAATAAACAGCGTATTAATAAGTAGTGTAAATAATTGTTAATTGTAGCTGTAGTCTGTTGTACTTGCCGTTCTCAGCCCCCTTAGTTCAAATGTGAAGGCTGCAGAACATGAGGAATTTTTAGAGCAGGGGTTCCCAGCCTGGAAGTCTGGGGCCCCCCGGAAGGGCCCCAAAGTAAATGAGGGGTCGGAAGATCATCAAAGAAATAAGAAATTTTGAAAAGGTCTGGATTTTCTGCTTTACTTTATTTGATAATTTAAGTTTTTTTTCTGGCTTATAAAAATCATACGGAAAAGGAAAAATCACCTTCTGGTTGAACTGGTCACAACTCATGTCCCAACTCTCACACATTATAACCTGTGATGAATAGTTCATATTTTAAGTAGAAAGACCCACCTGAGTCTAAAGCACTTACCTGAGGCGTTTTTACTGAGCTCTGATGCTTCAGGAAATAAGAGACGGCACAGAAATGTTCTCTTTGTTTCCGCAGGAGATTGCTTCTTACCTGATATCATTTGACAGACATGATGAGTGGCTCTCCTGCACCCTGAAAACCAGGTGAATCACACTGAATCACTCCAGAGCTTCTGGACAGACCTGCCAGACGGAGCCGAGGGCGTCGCAACCTGTCGACACATTCTCTTTAACAGGTTTACACCAGTTACCAAATAGCAAATCAGATCAGTGTTGTTGTTTTCTGACTCTCTCTCGGTTGCTTGTGTCTTTCAGGCCGAAGAACGGCAGCATCATCCTGTACAACAGAAAGAAGGTGAAGTACAGGAAGGACGGATACTGCTGGAAGAAAAGGAAGGATGGAAAAACGACGAGAGAGGACCACATGAAGCTGAAGGTCCAGGGCATGGAGGTCTGTGGTGAACTGTTCCCCCTGCAGGACACCCACAGTATCCCTATTTATTAGTCGTACCTCAGTCTTCACTGCTGTTATTAGAGCTGCTACAGTTAGTTGATTAGTCTGACCAAAAAATTAATCGGCAGCTATTTTGATTAATGAATTTTAGTAAATGTTTTTTTTTTTAAAAACAAAAATGGCAAACACTCCTTGGTTCCAGCTTCTCGAATGTGAGGATTTTTCTTTTTTTGTGATAGTGAACTGAATATTTGTGCTTTTTGGACGACTGGTTAGAAAAAAATACAAGCAATTTGAGATGTAATGTTGGGCTTCGGTTAATTGTTACTGTAAAACAAATGTGATTTTCGCATTATTATCTGACATTTTTGGACCAAACTATTAAACAAAAAAGCGATCGGCAGATTAATCGATGAAAGCAAATATTCATTGCATCCCCAAGTGCTGAAGTTTGGTGAGGGCTGTATACAACCTGAAAGGAATACCTGCAGACACTACTCAGGACTGAAAAACTGCAATTATCAGGTGTAAATAATCATTTAATCTATGTTTTTATTTATACTTAATGTCCTCCTAAAAAGACAGGAAAATTAATCTTAAATCACAGATACGACAGTGAGAGTTCATTTTGTGGTACTGATTGAATGTATCAGAAAGTATCTGGTGTCATAGAAGGAAGGGTTAGTGAATTAACAGTACAGAGGTTTACATAACATTTCTAGGTTTTGATTCATTATGATTATTATGGAAAGATTATGATTTAATTGCTAGATTAGAGTATCAACCGGCCACTGACTCACATGGTCCTAAAGCATATGTACATTTTCTCCTGAATGTACAACCACTTACAGTCCCTTTATTGTTATTGTTGAATAGTTCAGTGTAATTGATGCTAATCAATACGACGGTCGTCTGCTGTTTCAGTGCCTGTATGGTTGCTACGTCCATTCCTCCATTGTGCCAACATTCCACAGAAGATGCTACTGGCTGCTGCAGGTACACACACAAGCGCACACACAGACAGAGACACACACACACACACACACACACAGAGAGACACACACACACAGACACAGACACACACAGACACAGACACTCACACACAGACACACACACACTCACACAGACACACTCACACACAGACACACACAGACACAGACACACACACACACACACAAGCAGAAACACACAAAGACACAAAAACACAAAGACAGACACACAAAGACACAAAAACACACACACTTGTATTTCTATACTTCTGAGGGGACCCTTCTTTACACAATACATTCTGTAGCTCCTGAACCTAACTTTAACCATCGTAACTAAACGCCTTCCTTGACCCTAACCGTCACCTAAACCCCATCCTAACCTGAATCTGAAAACCAAGTCTGATCATTCAAACAGGTATTATTGTAGTGAGGACCGGCCCAGACGTCCTAACCATGCAGAAATGTCCTCACTACAGTGGTGCAAACCTGAAATAGGTCCTCAGAAAGAATTCATTACAAGCCCCCACCAACTAATAATACAAGAAAAGATTTAACTGAATTGAAATTAGAAAGGATCAATGTGTGTGTGTGTTTGTGTGTGTGACAGAACCCAGACATTGTGCTGGTCCACTACCTGAACGTGCCGTCCCTGGAGGATTCTGGGAAATGCAGTCCGCTGCTGTGTGCGGTTGCCGATCGTCACGACAGCGTGAGGTGGAGCCGAGACGACCTGCTGAACCAGCTGAAGCCCATGTGTATGAAACAAATCACACGAGTACATTTAGCTCATGTATTTCTTGTACACTCTTGTCGGCGTGTAGTATGTGTGTACTCTGTAGTGTTAACTTGCAGTTTTTCCGTGCGTCAGTTCACAGTATGAAGTGTTCGGTGGGTTCAGGTGATTTCAGTATTGAGGAGTTGGTTCAACACATCCTGGACCGACAGAGAACCAAACCACAGCCTCGCACACACACCTGTCTCTGTAACACCGCCCATGGTAACGCACCGTGCTTTGACATCACTGTGACATCACTGTGACATCCCCCTGAGTTGGACTGACCGCCTCGTCCTGTATCTCCGTGTCTGTAGTTTCTTCAGGAGTGAACATTCCCCACCGCTGTAACAGCACCAAGCATCGCATCATCTCCCCCAAACTGCCCCCCTCCTCCTGCAGACCCTCCCCCTCCCCACTCTCCTCTGAGGCGGGGGAGGCAGGGAGAGGAGGGGGAGGAGGAGGAGGAGGAGGAGGAGAAGCCAAACTGCCTCACATCCAGGCTCAGAGCAGCCCCGCCTCGTCTCCCTGCCCCTCCTCCACGTAAGTTGAGCCAGACCGGAAGCTACCATCTACTGTTTTTGTTTTCTGGGAGGGACGGAACGCCGGAAAGTTATTATGACTTAATGTTTCTGCTCGTAACCAGCCAAAATATTTCTCTTGAAACAGACTTTACCTTCTAGTCAGCTGAATCAGTGTGAACAGCTCAAAAACCATGGCTGAACGTAGCTCTGCTCTTCGAACAAACCTTCTGTCTGTAAGGTTGAACTACTGACACTCAGAAAACATTTGTAGAGCTACAACACTTAGCTGATTAAATTAAGTATTTTATCACCATAAAATGATTGGCCAAATATGTATATTTTTGCCTCTCAAATGTGAGCATTGATTCCTTTCCTTATATGAGATCACAATATACTCAGTATTCTGAGAAAGGTTCCAACTGTGGACCTCAGATCTGAACCCCGGAGGTGAGGAGAGTTTTCTAGATTCGTTGCTATTTTCACGATTAATTGCCTCCTTTTTCAAGAGAGGGAAACTTCTGTTTAAAAATTTGCTCTAAGTGAAATAATAGTCCAAGAAAGCCCCACCGAGTGAAATGTTCAGGTTTTACCTGGCAGATAGAACTGGATCGTCAGTCTTTTATGAAGACGTTTGTAAGTATCTAACATTAGTTTTTTTTTAAATTAGCCAGGTCAGGAAAAAAATGGAGCAGGAGCCAACTAATGTGCTGTTAATGATTAGGACGTTGTGTTTGGTGATTTTGTTGATGAAGTAACTGTACTGTCACGTTTTTATCCCGAGCAGGAAGGAGTAAAAAAAGAGACTGTAGAATGCATTTTGAAGGTCTATATTTGTTGTATTCGTATAGAAACCCATAATTCACTAAAATGAACCTGTCACTAACAACAGAAGAGAGGTTTATGTTTTCAGTTTTATTTCAGAGGAGATTTTAGATTAGTCACCCTTTTTTTTTTTTTTTTTTTTTAATTGTAATTTAACTTTATCTTTCACAGCTAACACAGCAAGGAAGAATATTTGTTTGTTTTTTTACTTGAAAAAAAATGCTATGTTAACACTATTTATAGTCTTTAGCAGAGAAACGTGAATATTTTCAAATCTGATTAAGTAATAGAAAAAAAACAAATGCTAATGGAAGCTGCAGACGTCTCAGGACCTTAGTCTCTTGCAGTTTGACCCTTGTAAATATTTTACAATCTTTGAAAATTAAAAAAAAAAAATCGTGATCGGCATTTTTCTCTATTTTCATGTGTTATGGACCAAATGATAATTCATTGAAAATGTAATCAGTACTTTAGTCAATAATGAAGGCAGCTGTTAGTTACAGCTCTAAAAATTTGTGTTTCTGCGGCTGTGTGACCATTGCTGTCGCTACACCTGCAGCTGAAATTATAGCCATAATGTTACAAGAATATTTTCTGATGTCAGCATACGACACGATGTGGAGTCTGAAACTTGAAGGAAAAAAACACAAACGGACCAGTCACCGTTTGTGGGTTCATCATCATGCACAGACAAACCTGTTGTCAAAAGCAAGTCAGTCACATACTGAAAGGGACATTTCTGTGTTGAAAATTTCAGCATGTGCAGTTTTCACAAACATCCTGATGTTTGACCGTCTGCAGAAAGATGTTGACGAGGCTGAAACAGAACCAGAACATATATGAACACGTGTATATTACTGTTACATGCACATATAAACACGTGTAAGTCATATGAACTCTACACCACGTCTTTGTTTTGTAGCTCGGCCTCATCTCCCCCTCAGCCCCACAGAGCCACCATCACCATGGGTAACCACGGTAATGGCTTCTACGGCGACCGCCGCGGCAACCTGACGACAGTGGCGCTGCCCCAGAACGCTGTGATCGTCATGGCGACGACCACCGCAATCGCAGGGGGAAGGGGGCATGGGGGAGGAGGGGGAGCCGTAGCCAGAGGGGAGGAGGCGGGACAGAGGAGGAGCCTGTCACTCACCCAGTCCGGCCAGTTACTGCTCTCCCCCGCCCTCCCCCCACCTGCCGGCAAGCCCGCCTCCCCCTCCCCTCCCTCTTCCTCCTCACCCGCTCCCTCCTCCGCCCCTCCACATCCCGTTCCGGCTCCAGGGGTTGCCACCCTTTCCCTCACCCTTCTCCCCTCTCCTGTAATTGGAGGCCTGCTCCTCACCCCCTCATCCTCTAACAGCTCGTCCTCCTCCGCCTCCCTCTGCTCCCCTCCTCCTCCTGCCGCCACCTCCCCCCCTTCTCCCCCCTCCTCCCCTTCGCCACCCCGGCCTCCTCCATCACTCCCCCCTGCCTTTGACCCCGACTCCTTCCTAAACTCCCCCAAACAGGGCCAGACGTACGGCGGCCCTCCTCCTCCCTCCTCCTCCACTCCCTCACCTGTCCTGTGCTCCTCCTCCCCTCTGTCACCCCCCTCCCTTGCTCTTTCCCTCTCCCCCACATCAACTCCTCCCTCTTCCGTCTCCCCACCCTCCTCGCTGTCCTCCCTCTCCTCCTCCTCCTCCTCCGAGGCGGACAGGAGAGACTCAGCCCTGCCCCGCTCCTCCTCCTCATCCTCCTCCCTGTCTTCGTCCTCCCTTCCTCCCTCCCTCTCCCTCTCCCTGTCTCCCACCTCCTCTGTGGCCCCACCCTTCCTCCCTCTCTGCCTGGAGTTGGGAAATCTGGGGGAGTCGGAGGGAGGGGAGGATGAGGAGGAGGCAGGGGGAGAGGAAGAGGAGATGAAGGACAGGAGAGATGGCGGTGGTGGTGGTGGTGGTGGTGATGATGATGATGATGATGAAGGCAGCGCTCCACCTACCAAGTTGGCTCTGCTTCAGGTGAGACTCCTGACACTTTAAAGGGACAGTCTGTGTTATTCTGTGGCTCTTTGTGTCATTTACACCAACATTTATGATGTTGAAGTGAATTTCGCTCCAGACTCTGTTGATTTGACCTAGACCCGCAACGATTAGTCAATTAATCGATCAACAAAAAATGAACGGGCAACTGTTTTGATAGGTGAATAATTGTTTTCTCAAAGAGGTACTACACTTTAACATGTGTGACGAGCTGTAAACTAACTGACGTGACTGTACTGTGATGAATCAATTCAGTTACCAAAGCTATAAAAATCAGCATTTCGTGGGTTGAGAATGGCTCAACACGCCATCTGTTGTTTTAGATCATGCTGAACCCTGCGAGGCCAGTGCTGACACAGAGTCCGCCGCTTGGGACTTCTTTACTCGTTCACATTCCTGATTCCGTCACAAAACAGTGGAGGTGACTGGAGTTTAGTTTGAGCCCTGAATCGTGACGTTTAAGATCCTGTTACAGAGACAGAGTCCCTTGTATCCGTCCACTCGGGGTCTCATTATTTATTTCTGTGTCCTTCAGCCGAGCCACGCCTCCTCTGCCTCGTCGCCACAGCAACAGACAGGAAGTAGCGTTGCTTCACTGCTCCTAGTTTGCCAAGACTCGGGAACCCATCCAACCCAGCCAGCCAATCAGACGCAGCGACATGCTGACGGACAGCTGCCATTGGTCCTGAGACGGCCCTATAATCACCTGTCTGCGCCTGAAGCCCCGACCCCGGCTCAGATATCCCATCAGCCACTTGTGCTTCAGCATTCGTCGCTTTTTGCCAATGCTAAAGTTAATGTGGTGTCCACCCCTGCCGCTGTTGCCATGGCTACAGCTCACCCGGCGACACCCTCGATACAGGTGAAGGAGGAGAGCAGGCGGGGCTACGACTTCTCGGACACGTGCATGGACACACACCTGGAAGAGGAGGAGGAGCCCTGCGAAAGGGGAGGGGAGGAGCTTGACATCTCCTTCGACAGCCAGTTTCCTGACCTCATCTCTGACCTCATCACCGAGGAGGCCAATCCCGTCGCAGCACAACGTGTCCCTGCTGCCGCCGCGCTAATCCCGGCCGCGTTCCCTGCGGGGGTCCGATACATGGTGCCCCCCCAGCCCTCACCCTCCTCCTCCTTCCTCCCCTTCCCTCACCCGCTGCCCTCCTCCTCCTCCACCCGCCTCGCCTCCATCACTGACTTCTCCCCAGAGTGGTCCTACCCTGAGGTAATCATTCACAAATAATCACTTAAAGAGCTGCAACCATGAGGCAACAACAGAAAATTAAGTAACTATTTATTGATAATTGAAAATCTTTATTTAACCATTTTTAAAATTAAAAATTTGCAGGGTCCAGATGCTTAAATGTGAATATTTTATGTCATATCTGACAGTGAAGTGAATATTTTTGAGTTCCGAGTTGTCGGTCGGAAAAAAGAAAAAACATTTGAAGATGGCAACTTGAACTGTGGGAATTAACAACTGGCATTTTTCAGCTTTTTTTTTTTTTTTTTTTTTTTTGACATTTTATACACAAAACGGTTAATCAGATTGATCAGTTATGAAAATAATCTTTAGTTGCAGCCCTAGCAATGTCTAGTGGGGCTGCAACTAATGATTATTTTCATTATCAGTGAAACGTTCAGTCAAAAAAAGAGATTCGGCCACAGCGACATGATCAGATTGTCCACACAAAGATATTCAGTTTATTATTATAGAAAATCATCAAATCCTCACATGGAGAAGCTGGAACCGGTGATCATTTGGCATTTTTGCTTGAAAAATGATTAATCGATTATCAGAACGGTTGCCGGTTAAATAAGTCACTAATTGCTACAGCTGGAAATGTCTTGTACACAATGAATGTACAGCAAATTAAAGGAAATACCTGGAAAATGAGTGGAGAAACAGGATGACAGGGCCCCCCTCCACAGGACAGGGGGCGGTCACTGAATGGTCTGATGAGTATGAAAATGATTTGAATCATGTGCTGTGGCCTTCGCAGTCATCAGATCTCAACCCGGCTGAGCACCTGTGGGGGATTTAGGACTGACGTGTTAGACAGCGCTCTCCACCACCATCATCAAAACACCAAATGAGGGAAGATCTTTAGGAATAATGATGTTCCATCCCTCCAGTAGAGTCCAGAGACTTGGAGGATCAATTTCAAGGAGCGTTGAAGCTGTTCTGGTGGTTCATGGTGGCCCAACACCTGACTGAGACTCTTTTTGTTGGTTTTTCCTTTAATTTGTCACTCGTCTATATACACCACTCTAATACAAAGAAATCTGACTTTATTATCATAGAAACAAGGTAAGTTTGTGATTTTGGTTTGTGGAGTTTAATTTACAGAAAATTATCAAAGCGTCGGTCAGAAAACTCATAACCAGATGTTTTAAAGTGCTCAGCTCCACCTTCACACTGAGCTGCCGTCTGTGTGCTTTTCTGCTGTCGGTCCACAAGAGGGCAGCAGAGTCTGACTCTTGATTCAGGCCTGGAGTCAGTTCAAAACCCCCGGTTCCCAAAGAATAGGAGAGCAGAAAACAAGTCATGTTGTCATGTTGATTTTTACAGATTATGGTGAATTACTGGATACTTTACTTTTCTTTTTTTTTTCCCTTTTGACCTTCAAAAACACTGAAAACAAAGGGGAAAAATGATTCTTTGGTTGCACTGGTCACAAATCAGTAGACATATGCAAACAGTGATGAAAATTCACAGGCCAAACACTTGATATAACTTCAGTGTTTACTTTAGTACAGCATTAACACGAAAAAGTATGTAAGTTGTGTTGACAGCTCTGTCTTACTAATTTTACTCTCTCTGTGTGTGTGTGTGTGTGTGTGTGTGCGCGCGTGTGTGTGTGTGTGTGTGTTTTTCAGGGGGGTGTGAAGGTGTTGATAACAGGACCGTGGAGCGAGCTGGCGGGTCGTTACTCATGTGTTTTCGATCAGAGCACCGTCCCTGCATCGCTGATCCAGCCTGGAGTACTGCGCTGCTACTGCCCCGGTCCGCAAACACACACCACTCACACACACACACACACACACACCCACATAATATAGAAAAACAGTATCTTGATCATTCAGTGAAGGAAAGCATTTTCTTTAGAACCCGGGTCTAATTTTTTGTACTTAAGTCCATGGTTCCGGTCAGTAATGGTGATGTTTCAGTTTAGTGTATTATACATGTGACAGGAATGGGACTGTGTCTGTCAAACTACTAAAAGTGAAATTTTAAACTTGAGTGAAAAATAAAAGTAAAAATCCTTCACCTTTAACCAAAATTCTAAAATTCTTTATATAAATTAAAACCACTCTTTTTTTTTTTAAAGGATCTCCAGAGGACATTGAAGTTAAATAAGCCTGGACTGTTGTTTAAGTTCAGCTTTATAACATACAGGAAAATTAAATGTCGTTCCTGTTGGACCGCAGTGCAATGAAGGATGGACATTTAAAGACAAAAAGTGCAACAAAATAATAAAAGAAAAAGAAGCAAACATTACAGGTACAAACACCGCACAGTCTAAAGAGAGAGAGCGAGCATCTTATGCACCATATTTACAACCGAGTTGTTGCTGCATAAGATGTTTATGTAAACAAATGAAAAGTATCTTATGAATACCAGATGGTTTTACATGAACAATATGTGGCAATCTGAGACAGACGAATAACATAATCCAGATTAACATTATCCAGACAGCTTTCTCATCTGACTTCACTCCCTGCCACAGTTTGGTTTTGTCTACTATGCGGTTGGAGCCTGCCTGTTGCAGATATTGAAGTTTTCACACAAATAGAATAAACTGTCAAAGTTGTTAAAAATATATAGCCTTTTTTCAAATTAAAACATGACAGAAAATGTGAAGATATTTTTATATAGAGTTAATATTATTCTCTGATTGGCTGTTCCTGCTCTGAGTATACATTTGATTAATCGTGATCAGTTGAGAGCTGTTTTTAAAGGCTGCTCTTACACTCAGTAGAAGTGAGTCTCTTCATAAATGTGTGTTATTGTTTACTTTGCTCCTCAGAGCATTTTGAAGTGTAATTCAGCTCCAGTAAATGTTGTATGTGTCCGTTTTATCTAAACCACTGATTTGGAAGTGACACTGATTCATTTGTTTCTTTGTAAAACTGCCTGTGCACACAGCTACAGTAAATACAGAAGGTCAAATTTGCCGAAGGTCGTCACTACAGATGACACACGGTTTGTGGAAAGTGGTTTTCTTCACCTTCTGCTCCGGATGAGTTTGGTCAAACTGGGAGTTTGTTTCCAACCCACCCGATGTCGCTGCAGCTACAGATCTTAGCAGTAACTGTGGTGAATAAAAGGTCACGGTCATGGTAATGTCATAGTAAAAACAGTCTGTGAAGTTCAGATGAAATGTCCCTTTTCAGTTCAGGCTTTGATCAGGAAGAGTGTAGAATTACACAAGACGAAAGCATGAAAGGCATCATTTTACCTCCCTGTAGACGTCCGGTGGTTCCCATACATTGATTTATTGTTGCAGCGCGCCACAGCATCAACGCTGACCGCAACCGATTGATTTTCACTTTTTTTTTTGCTTTTTCAGATCTCATTTCATTGTAGAGCTGTGTGCAGCACATTGACCTACTCAGTCCCTCCTTGCGCCTCTCTCTCCCCCTTCCTCCTTCTCGCTCTCTCTCTCTCTCAAACACATTGACGACGGACCCGTCTCTCATAGTCGGACACCGGGAGAAATCCCGCCGCGTCAAAAATCCCTAAAGTTTTTACCGTCTCCGTCAGCCTCTTTACCGGGCGCTCTGTGTGTACCTGTCATTCGGGGCGCACGCGAGAGCCAGCTGCGTGCGTGCTCCGGGACTGGGCTCGCTGGCCAATCACAGCGTGTAGTCGACCCTCACTGACCCGACCTGAGTCGGCGAGGGTTGTTATCTGCTCGACGCAGTGACGCATCCAGAGCTGTATATATTGCGGAGTTATTTATTTGTCACCAAGTACTTGACGTTTAGATATTTGAAGTGGAGCACCTTATATATGGCCTCATTTGATAATTATTTTAAGAAAAACCCCCGAGCCCCTTCAGCTACCGCCACAGAAAAAAAAAGGTGGGAAACACTGACTTTTGTTTCGTAGTTGTGCACTGAGAAAAATACAGTCAAATAAAAAAAAACAAACAACACAAACTAAACAGGAAAATGTTTGATTTAAATTGTTTGTGTCAGTATTAACTTTGATAAATGATGTCCGCTCTGTGTCTGCTCTTTCAGCCCACGAGGCCGGTCTGGTGTGTCTGCAGGTTCTGGACTCTGGAGGTTCGGTGTCTTCCTCAGTTCTGTTCGAGTACCGAGCGAGGAACGCCAGCTCTCTCCCCAGCTCTCAGCTCGACTGGCTCTCACTAGACGGTCAGATGCGACGACTCCTCCACACCTCACATTCAGCACGTCACATTAAACCAATAACCCACCAAATCAAATGCAAAAAATAAAAGAGCATCACTGACAGGAACAAAAACGCTGCTGAAAATCGTCCCCGACAAAGACACTATCTCCTGTTTTGGTTTTTGGTTAAAAACTACAGTGACCAGTCAATTCAAAAATGGTCCTCCTTCCCAGAGTCATTACTGAGTCAGATCTGAACACACTTCATTCAGAATCTTCCTGTTTTTAAGTTTCCCTCAGTATCACAGTGATCCAGTGACAGTTGTCTGTACATGCACGGCTACACTGAGAACAGGAAGTGGTAATAGCGAATTCGGCATACTTTTCTATGGGACAAGTAAAAGTATAGGGGTGAGGGAGGGGCGCAGTTTTCTCTCTAACTCACGGACTTCACTGCAACATTATGGCTTGTGTTTACATCCCCAAAGCATTATAGTCGAAGTTCTAAAAGTATAATGCTCCGAGTGACACCCTCCTCTGTCCAGTCATGTACAGATAATGGCCCCAGTTTTAAAATGGGCTTTAGGGATGATGACGGGGGTTGTCGAGGGGATCGGTCGTCTCGATTTTGTATGGGGGGGGGGTTTCAGTGTCAGACTTTGAAACTACCCTGGTTTAGTGGCACGTGATGAAGAAAATGTTACAAGAGCGGCATCATCAGGTGAGAGCCGAGATAGAAATGTGGTGTGTGTTGGCGGGCTGCCTGCCCTCTGCTCTCTCCTCCCAGGAATCCACTTTATCCCTTCAGCTCTCTCTCCGTCTGTCGCTCTCTCAGTGATTGATGGGGTGGAGCTGTTTTCCACTGTCATCACCTGAAAACACACACAGAGTCATCAGGACTCGCTGCTATTTCTGACTCTGACTGAAGCTGTTTGAACCTCACACACACACACACAGACACACACACGGATAGGGTGGGGCTTCAATAGCATTTTATCAAATCTGAATCCTTTCAAATCCCTCAACAAATCTCATTAAGTTTATTTCTCATCATTTGTCAGTAACTAAAGTTGTAAATACCTGAAAGTCAAAGATTCAGTTCAGATCCGTGATCAGCTGTTGTTGGGCCGGAAGCCAGAAATCCTAGTTTTTAGTGGCAGCTATCACATGACTCAACATTAACATTAATGAAGCCTAATTAATGTCAACAACCTGCGGCCCCAACCTGAAAGGAGCTGAATCTATGGCAACAACAAAATCCGTTAATATTAACTTATTTCATGTTGCATCAATATATTTTTAAAATTACTAAGACTCAGAACGACTCAACATGGTTCTTATATTCCCGAAACGCTGACACTCTCCTCTGTCTGTTCATATCAAAAAAACCTGTGGACATACAGACATTTATTTAACAATTTTCAGACCATTTTTAATGGCATAAAAACTGTCCTAAAACACATACACTAAAACCCACGT